>NC_091476.1:108404585-108704585 GCF_036971445.1 Narcine bancroftii | reverse complement strand
TTCCACATTCCAGCAACTTATCCACAATATCCTTTGATCTAAAATCCTCCTCATTGCTCTCCAGGATTCAAAGTTGAGTCACGTGCAAGTAACATGCACAACTAAAGAGATCATATCCTTCATGCCAACATCTCTCAGGAATATCAAGTCAAGTCACCTTTATTTATCGTTCATACTATGCTCGCACAGTAAAGACGAGATAGTGTTTCTCCAGGATCATGGAGCATATTTACATAAAAATAAGTTAGAATATAAGTTAAACACATTAAAATATTAAGACATATACAGTAACAGTCCATGGAACCCTATCCACAAATGTTCTGGTGCTCAGGAGTCTGATGGTTTGGGGGAAAAAGCCTTTGCCCAATCTGGACACAAGGGCATGAGTGCTGCAGGACCTATCAGATGGCAGAATGGAGAACAGTTTACGTGAGGGGTGTGTAGAGTTCTTCACAATGTTTATTGCCTTTCACCTGCATCAACATTGTAGATGTCCTTCATGGTAGGAAGAGAGCCCATAATCATCTTTTCTGCTGACTTCACTAACTTCTGCAAGGTCTTGTGGTCTGAGGAGGTACAGCTACCAAACCAGACAGTGATGCAGTTGCACAGGCTGCTCTCATTATATCATCTGTAGAATGTAGTGAGGATGGAGGGAAGGAGATTAACTCTCCTCAGCCTTCACAGTAAGCAGAGGCACTGCTGGGGTTTCTTGGCTATGGAACTGGTGTTAAAGGACCAGGTGAGATTCTCCACCAAATGCACTCCAAGGAAGTTGAAATTCTTTGATGGGCAATCAAGTGACTCAACGAGGCAGTAGATCAGAGTCAAAAGGCTTTTATTAGCTTAGACATAAGCTGGTGCTCAGAGAGCATCTGGCCTGGATCCGAGCAGGAAGTGATCTGGGGTAAAGGTCTTGGGTCGAGACCTTTATTAGGGAATCTCCTGGGAGGGGTCAGAGGGAAGGAAGGGGCAGACCAGACCAGTACATGCAGTTATTACAGTGGTGTAATAGCTCATACCACCACATTCACTCCTTTTAAATGAAAGTCCCATAGGGTGAACGTGAGTTCTACCTTTATTTAAAAAGGGTATCACAAGAACTTGTCCACTACTGTCAGGAAGTAGGCAAAAATTTCTTGGTGCAGAATCATCCATGATAATTACAATGTTTCCACATACAAAATCGTGTTTAGCTTTAGACCAGTTTTGCTCGATTGTAATCATGAAAGATATCCTTTAATCCATCTTTTCCAAAATAAATCCGCAATAAACTGCATTTGTTTCCATCTACATCTTGCATAAATATCTTCTTTCTGAAATTGACCCGGAGGCATTAAAGGTTTAGATTTAAGAAGTAAGAGATGATTCAATGTAAGTGCCTCGATGTCATTGGAATTGAAAGAAATTTTAATTATTCGATAACTATTTAAAATAGCTTTTATTTCACACAATACTATTTGAAGATTGACATCATTGAGTGTTTGATTATTCAAAATGGAATCAAGAATTTTCTTGATTGATCCAATCATTCTTTCCCACACACCTCCATAATGTGATCCTGTGGATAGGTTAAATATCCAACTAATTTCTTTCTGAAGTAATGCATCTTGAATTTGATGTTGATTCCAATTTTGATTTGCTTTTCGTAAATCTACTTGAGCTCCATTGTCCATTGTCAGAATGTAATTTCTTTACTTGACCACTTCTGGCAATAAAACATCAAAGAGCAATGATTTAAAAAAAGTCTGTATCAAGCAATACCGCTACTTCAATATGAATTGCTCTCATAGTCAAACAGGTAAAAATAGCTTTGTATAGTTTTTCAACATTTCTTCCTCGTTTTACTTGCAAAGAACCAAAATAATCAACTCCCACGTATGTAAATGGGGTTTCATCAGGTGAAACTCTGGCTTGTGGTAAATCCGCCATTTGTTATTGTCCAGGTTTAGCATTTGCACATCGACAATTAACACATTTTGATATAATTCATTTGATCAATTTTGAAGCACCGAGTATCCAATATTTCTAGCGCAGTTCTGTAAGCACTTGATTACAACTACTATGATCTGTTATTTCATGTATATGTCAAACTATCAAATCAGAAATTAAATTCTTTAGCTAAGATAATTGGATGTATTACTTCTTCTGGCATTATTGCTTTTTCTAATCCTCTTCCTACTCTCAATATATAATTTACAAGAATAGGATTTAGCTTGTAAACACAACTTGCTTTTGTAACATTCAGATTCTTTTCAATTTTTATATCTCATTATCAAACACCTTTTTTGACAAAAACAAATTATCTCCAATTCAGCATTTGCCAATTCATCAACTGTTAAGTCTCTTCTGAGACTTTAGATTCACTTTCTTGATAAGATTTTAAAGCATAGTTTTTAACCTAAGAATCCATGCTACTGCTTTTCTTAAATGAAACTATTAAGAAGGGAAGCAAATTAATTGAATAATCGGATCATTCTCATTAGATATTTGAACAGCATTCACATTCGTGTTTTGGATTTCTGGAAGGGCCATTGAAAATTCTTTTAACTCTCTAGATTTTGAGGCCATTTTTCTTGAGATTGCAGAGGAAATTGAGGACTGGACACCCAAGTGTTGGCTCTTTTCAGAAACAATTGAACTTTTGATCTTCATGAAGCCATATCAGCTGGATGATCCACTGTTTTAACACATCTCCCTTGATTAGCCTGTAAAATTTACTCGATCTCATTAACTTTATTAGTCACAAAACTACGAAAATTCATGGTTTTGTTATTAATGTATTTAAGCACTGATGTACTATCAGTCCAAAACATAGAATCTGCTAACTCCATCTGTAATTCTCTTCTTAACACAAGTGTCCATTTTGCTTGCCATAGTAGCAGCAGTCAATTCCATTCGAGGTATGGTGATTGGTTTTAACGGAGCCACTCTGGATTTTTCCATTATAAACCACAATGTACTCACTCTAGGTTATTTCTCACAGTACCAAAGCCACCTTTGTTTGCATCAACAAAATGGTGTAACTGAGTAAATGAGGCAATTCCAAAGTCTGCTGGTTTACAACATCTGTTGACTTCAAAACTTTCTAACATTTTAAGACTCTCAATCCAAATCATCCAATCTTGAGCAATGGAATCTGGTATAGTTTCATCCCATTCAAATTTTCTTCTGCACAATTCTTGCAGTATTTTCTTGGTTATCAATATTACTGGTGCAAATATTCCCAAAGGATCATATATTGAGCTTACGATCTAAAGAATACCTCTTCTTCTAAAAATCCCTTCTTTCAAAACAATTTTGAATTTGAAAATATCAGATTAAACACACCATTGCACTCCTAGAATTCTTTTGACAGGTAGAATGTCACAATCCAAGTCAAGATGTTTTATCTCCTTTATTCTTTCTGCTTCAGGAATAACAGCCAACACATCTCGACTGTTCCTACTCCATTTCATAAGGAAGAAACCTCCTTTATTACAGATCTCTTTTAACTCATTATAAAGATCTATTGCTTTCTTTTCTAAAACCACTGAAGTAAGACAATCATCAACATAGAAATTATTTCTGATGATGGTTATATCTTAAGAATTAAATTGCTCATTAGCTTCAGCACATTTCCTGAGAGAAAAATTTGCACAGCTCGGTGATGAAGTTGCTCCAAAGAAATGAACTGTCATTCTGTATTCTTTACTGTAATCGCCATTAGGCCAACATAAAAATCATTTAAAAAATCACGATCTTCTGATGATACTTTCACTTGATGAAACATCGCTTCAACATCTGCAGCAATTAGTTTCTTCTTTTGTGGATGTTTAACTCCATGATGAGGTAAATACCATTTTCTACCATCTTTATGTTCCAAAATATCTTCTGATACCTTTTCCACATAACCCTTGGTTATCATGTTCAACATGGCATTGGTATATTCCAAATGAAAGGAAGAATTTCTCTTGAATTTTCACTTCAAATTCAGCATACACTGTTCTGCAATTATTTTATTGTCTGGCATACAAATTTCTCTTTTATTCAAAGGTAATGCTATACAGTAATGACCATCAACATTTTTAACAGAATTTGAAACTAAATCCAGAAACTGTTTGTCCTCCTTTGAAGGTTCTTGAATATCTGTGAGACTGTTGTTCCCACAGATCATTAAGTTTGACAACTGAAATTTGACTACATTCAACGCTTCAGGATCATTATTCATTTTTCCTCCAAATAGTCCATTAATTGTCCATCCAAGCAATATTCTCATGGCATAAGGTCCATAATTTTGACTCCTTATTACTCCTAGAGGTCAAGAGATTTTGGTACAGCTAATCCAATTAACATCTCAATTTTCACATCAATTTTGGGTAAGAAAACATATTTTAGATAATCCCATTGTTTGATATTATCCTGATAGGGAATATTCTCCTTATTCACAGGCATAGTCTTCTGAGTATATACACTTGGAAGATCGCAAAATTCATTGTTATTCAATCCAGTAATCTGTAAATCTAAAACTATATTAGTTTCAATGTTTTTTTCATCATTCATGGTCTTCAACAAGATCTGTGATCTTTTACCATGAATATAAAGTTTATTCATTAATTCCACAGTACAAAATGAGGTGGTACTTCCTGGATCAAGAAGTGCGTAGGTCTTCAGTATGAAGCTCCCCTTTTTAGCTTTAACCTGCACAGGAACTATTGAGAGAGCTTTGTCACGGGCACCAGTAAGACTATTTGTCTGAAGCATCCTCCCTTGGATTCAGATTGTTTGACATCCTTCTCAACTTGGGATGTTTTAAACTGCATATATCAGAAATGTCACTTATTACAAGTTTTGCTGATGTGTCCTTTACACAAGCAACCAAAACATATTCCATTATTCTTTAAAAAGTTTAATTTCTCGTCATATGACTTTTTCTCCAATCGTGAACATCTTTCACGATTGAAAGATTTGTATTGCTTATCTTTGCAATACAAACAACTTTCCTGAACAGTCTTATCTTTTTTGTGCTTGTATCTGACACAGCAGTAACAAAGGTACTTCCCTTTGGTTTCCGTTGAGACGATGATTTAGACTTATTTTCATCTTTAGAAACTATTGAAGTATCCTTAATATTCCCAAATGCTGGTATGGTGTAAACACATAGTGCCATTCCAAGAATTGTACAATATCCTCAAAAGTGCCATCCCTTCCCGGAATCATTTTAAGCTCTGCAGCTTTGGTTCTCCACAATTCCCTCCACTTATAAATTAATTTATTTACAATAATCGACAAATTAGCAAGCAAATTCAGCTCTTCCCATACACTACTTCCCATTGAGTTACTCAGAAATAGTGCACATGCTTGTAACACCATTGTGTCCTCTGATTTTATTGGTGACCAAGAAAGAATCTTGTCTACGTGTTCTCTTGCGATTTTATATTCATTGCCATAATGATGATGTAATAATTATTTTGCCTTTTTAAAACCTTGGTCTGGATTCATATATTGCCAACTTTTGACTAACTCCTTCACCTGTCCTCCAGTCTACTGTTCCAGGTAATACAGACGATCTTTCGCGTTTTTAGTATTACTTTCAATGTGATGTTCGAAGGATTTCATGAACGTCAGATATTGTAATAGATTTCCATTTGAAACTGGAATTTCCTACTTAGGTAAACCATATGAATCTTGTTGCTGCGCTAACATAGCAGAAATTTCATTTTCCTTTCTTATGAGTGACATGGCTTGCAACTGTCTCATTGTGACTGGGTCAAATGGATCTTGAACTGATACCATTGGTGTAGGACCTTGAGTTGTAAGTGATGGCATTAATGGGGGATCCTTGGTATGTAAGTGATGGCAATGGTGGCGATCCTGGACTTGTCGCTAGTTCTTCAGCAAAACCAAGAGACATCAATGGTTGAGTATGATCCACTTGCATGGTTGAACATTTGGGAAGAATCATATATTACGCGTTCTGAAGAGATTGAATGTCACTAGCTCTTTCCAGAGGATTGGTCATTGTCATCTGAGCACTAGTAGGGACACCTGTGGCTCCTTGCTCAGGTACATTCGTTTCTTGAGGATGCGATACCCATTGATCTGGAATGTTAGGTGCTGGCCCTTTGGGTATTTCACTTTGAGTGTTAAACCTTGCAGAAGCCTGAGCCAAAGCTTTTACTTTGGCCATATTCATAACACATTGTTCCTCAAGCTCTAGTCTTTACTTTTCTCTCTTCAATTATCTATTTTGTTCTTCACTGGTCATTTGTAACTTTAGTTGCTGATTCCTGATTCCAGCCTCTTGCCTTAGTTGATGATTGTTCGTTTCAGCTTCCATATCTTCTAAAGCATGCCTTTTCTCCACCTATTCACGTTGTGCACGGATAGTAGCCAGGTCTGCTTGTGCCTTCACATGCATAGCTGATATGCTTGAAGCACGCAAATCTGTACTCGCTTTAGAAGACCAAAAATTTTCCTGCACTCATAACCTTGGAAATACTGTCATCTGGATTCACATCTGAACTTTCAGATACTGCTGATTGAGGCTTTAACTTTAGCATTTTGCCGAGCTGAAGTCAATATACAGCAGGTGGGTGAAGGCTAGATGGAGGGCAGTAACTATGGCATCATCAGTAGAGTGGTTGGATCTGTATGCAAACTGCAGGGTTCTAGTGACGGGGCAGCAGGAGCTTGATTATGCCCCATGACGAGGCTCTCAAAGCACTTCATAACAATGGATGCGAGTGCAACAGGGAGGTAGTGACTGAGGCAGGTCACAGATGATTCTTGGCATGGGGACAATGGTGGCAGCTTTGAAGCACGTTGGGTCTATGGTGCTTCTCAGGGAGATGTTAAAGATGTCAGTGAGACCACCTGCTAGCTGAGCTGTACATCCCCTAAACACTCTGCCAAGAATGTTATCCAGTCCAGCAGCTTTCCACAGGTTGACCTTGCCTAGCCCCCACTTCACATCGGCCACAGTACCTAGTCACTTGGAGGAGAAGCTGTCTTCTTCGCTGCCATATATGTTTTCGCTTCAAAGCGCACGTAGAAGTTATCCAATGTTTCTGGGAGGGAGACATCATCAGCACAGGCAGATGGAGTGGTCTTGTGGTTAGTGAGCCTTGGATGCCCTTCCACATGCATTGCCTTTCCTTGCTGTCCAGGAAGTGACTATGAATGCACTGGGCATGCGCACACTTGGCTTCCCTATTGGCCTTAGCCAGCGTGGCTCTTGTAATAGCTGGGGCTATCTTGTCACCCGCTCTGATCTGCTCTGAAGGCAGCGTCTCGTTTCCTGAACAGCACAGGCACCTCTGCTGTTATCCATGGCTTCTAAATTGAGCGAGTTATGATGTTCTTGGACACAGTGATGTTATCCAAACCCTTACTGATGTAGCTGGTCACCGATGCCATATACTCCTCCAGATTGATGCTGTCATCACCAGCTGCTGCTTCCTTGAACATGTTCCAGTTAGTGCATTCAAAACAATCTTGAAGTGCATGAATGGCTCCCACTGGCCAGGTTTTAACCTGCTTCCAAACTGGTCTGGAGCACATGATCAGCAGTCTATATGCTGGGATCAGCATTACAGAGATGTGGTCTGAGTATCCGAGGTGGGGGCGAGGTTCTGCCTGATATGCTTAGAATTGTTCATATACACAAGATCCAATGTGTTCACCCCTCTTGTAGCAAAGTCTACATACTGATGGAATTTAGGTAACCTTGATTTGAGGTTCGTCTGGTTGAAATCCCCAACGATAATTATCTGTCCGTCTTCAGCTCATTTCTCGCCTCATACTTTTCCTGGATTGCCCCTTAGCGCTGGAGGGATGTACACTGCAACTATGAGGACCACCGTCAAGTCATTTGATAAAATGGTCTACATCTGACTGTTACAAATTCATCCAGCATTGAGAAATGGCTGAAGCTCATGCAGAGTCCTTGAACCATTTTGTGTTGATGTAAAAGCACAGGCAACCATCACGGACTTTACCACACAAAGCAGCTTCTCTGCCAGCCAAAAATAAAAGGAGTCTGTCCAACTGAATGCCGGCATCTGGAACCCCATCGCTGAGTCATGTTTCTGTGAAGATCAAAGTACAGCAGTCCCTGTACTCATGCTGCGAAGACCTCCAGAGTTGGATGTCATCCATTTTGTTCCCCAGAGAGTAGATGTTGGCGAGCAAAATGGACAGGAGAGCTGGGTACCGGGGGTTCACCTTCAACCTAGTACGGACCCCTGCTCGCTTACCGCACTTCCTCCACCTTGCGTACCGCTTCCTTTTATTCCGCGATCCCAAAGCTTTTTGGCCTAGTCCACCCACTGCAGCAGCCCACGGTTGCATAGCTCATCCCACAGATCTTCCCAGAGGTGAGAAAAACATTCCTAAATAACTTTAAATCCTGTAGGCTATATTATCGAGTAGCCATAACTATGAAAACTAAAACTGTGTAACTTAAAAATAATTTAACGATACTGTTTAACTCAGTAGTTCTCAACCTTTTTCTTTCCACTCACATACCACTTTAAGTAATCCCGAGGCAACTGGTGCTCTGCAATTAGTAAGAGATTGCTTAAGGTGGTCTGTGAGTGGGAAGGTTGAGAATCACTGCTCTAGACCAATTGTTACGGAAATATTTTGCTTGAAAAAAATTGTCATTGGCCCATTTCTTTTAGAGTTATGAAACCGTGAACATAATGAGTCAGTTAGGAGCTGACAGTAATTTTATATAAAATCCTGTGACTGCGGGGTCTGCACCCAAGATGGCAACAGTCACAAGAGGTTGCAGTCTCCAGGGAAACAGAGGACTGGAGCAGGGCACCGTAAAATGGAGAGATCACCTCCCGTCTGAGAAGGCGAAGCAAAGGAGATGGCCCACAGATTGGTGACCACAGCAACAGTTCAGTGAGGGGTTCTGCGGCTGAAGGACCCCCACAGGGAGCAGGTGACTCAAGGCAAGGAACCCGTGGAGGCTGTGGGCTGCTAGAGACTGTGGTCAAAAGAATTGCACCAGGCTGCTGATTGCTGGAGACTGGCTCAAAATTGTTTGAAGTGGGAGCAGGTATCAGAACTGGGAGGTGAGGGAGTGCTGAAGGATTCCTGATCGTATCGGAGGTTCAGACCTGGAACTCGGATTGGCGATGGTTTGGACTGGACTCTATATGGCTGCAGAGGTTGTGGGAGCACTGGAGGCAAATCCATGGACACGGATTTGCCTTGAGTCACCCGCTCCCTGTGGGGGTCCTTCAGCCACAGAACCCCTCACTGAACTGTTGCTGTGGTCACCAATCTGTGGGTCATCTCCTTTGCTTCGCCTTCTCAGACGGGAGGTGATCTCTCCATTTTACGGTGCCCTGCTCCAGTCCTCTGTTTCCCTGGAGACTGCAACCCCTTGTGACTGTTGCCATCTTGGGTGCAGACCCCGCAGTCACAGGATTTTATATAAAATTACTCCTTTGCTTCTCTTTCTTTAACTGCAAGAGGCGCTTCAGGCAATTTCTGCCTTACACCAGGCAAAAACAATTTCATATAATGTGACACTGTCTTTATTACATGACAATAAAATTAATCTTGAAACATTGGATGCATCACATCAGAGAAGTATAAAATATATTTTTATGTGTCTTATTTATATAATTTTTGTATTCAATATTATTTTTGTACAGTATGAGTTATGATTTAATTGTTTAATTATTATAATTATAGAATCTGATGTCCTGAATTAATAAATAAGTTATGCAGTAATTATGGTTATGCTTCTAATTTGATATGTATACGAGATGATTTAACTTATTTTATCATTAGTATACCTTGTTTAACGGGTTTTTGCTAAACTCAATAAAAATATTGTAAAAAGAAAGAAACAATGGATGCTCTCACTTTGAACAAACAATGAGAAGCTGGAGGAATCCTGCGGGACAGGCATATATGGCATAAAATGAACAATATTTAGGGTCGTGACCCTTTTTTAAGCCTTGAAGCAGCAGGAAATTTCAGTGGTTCCTGCTCTTGTCTATTGCCCACATAATTTTCTGCAATTTGTTCTTACGACAATTCTTATTCTGGCTGCCAGTGGTTAAATGTGAGGGCTTCCAGGATATTGCATATGAATGAACCACCACCCAGCGACAGAGACCTCCCAGTAGACAACCATTTCAGTTCCATATTACACTCCTATACTAACATGTCTTTCATGGCCTTATGTACTATCCCACCAACACCTCTCGTAAATTGAAGGAACACCACCTGATATTCTGTCTGGGCACTCTCCGGCCAGATGGGATCAACACCAACGTTTCTGGTTTCTGCCAAGCTGCTTTCATCTCCCACCCCACCCCCCCTTTTGCTTCCCCCTTCCAGCTCTCCTCCCCCTTTCCCTCTCTATTCACCTCGCCATCCCTCCTTCCCTTGCTTGCTGCTGCCCCCTCCTTCCCTTCTCCACCTGTTACCTCCTGCCATTGCGATCACACCTCTCCCCCACTCTTTTTATTCAGACACCTGCTGGCATTTTTCCATACCTTGATGAAGGGCTCAAGCCCAAAACATTGGTTATGTATCTTTACCTTTGCTATATAAAGGACACTGTTCGACCTGCTGAGTTTCTCCAGCATTGTTTTTTTCCAATCGTGGCTCTAAAAGGTTGAGGTTTAGTGTTGGGAATGATGCCACAAGCAAAAGAGAACAGCAGATTTTAAGCATGAAATGTGGTACATTCAGCTAACAAAAATAATTTCCCTTGTGAGTGCAGCAAAATGCACTCATGTGTATGCAAAATGTTGTTCTGCTTGCAATTGGTCTATCTGTAAAATAGTTCTCAGAGAATGTTTGTAGACAATTAAAATAATTGTTATGTAATGAGCAGGTAGATATACCGGTTTTGCCAAAGGAGTTGCCCATATTGTAGGTTGTCCCATCAGGATCATAATGTGGATGGGCTGTGGCTCCATTCACAGCAATAAATGAGGTCAAATTTATCTAGAAAAAAAAATCATAAACATAAAGGCTTACTTTACTTTCAAATATTTTCAAATATTTTAGTTTCTTATAACACAGTTGTGAATGCATCTGCAATGCTTCTAGTGGACTCCACTGGTCCTCCAGTAAAAGTCCAATGAATTGATATTAAGTGACTCCCAAGGCAATTTGAGTAAGGGTCAGCAAAACAAATGCCACAGCTCAAAAGCTAGTCTCCTAACTCTAGGAGAGCATGAGCCAAAATCTTCCCAAAATTCTTTTACTTTAGGTAAATTTTAAGAAGAGGAACATTATATATTATGAGAAAAAGACATGTTAAACAAGCCAGCTCCCGAGTATATAACTGCCACTAACCTCTAAGTTAAATTTTTGTTCAGTCTCCCACCTACATTTTGTCCATACCTTGATGAAGGGCTCAAGCCTGAAACATTGGATATGTATTTTTATATTTGCTATATAAAGGATCCTGTTTGACCTACTCAGTTTCTCCAGCATTGTGTTTCTACTTTAGTTCAATAGTCCCATTCAGTTCTATAACATATCATCTTTTTAAAACAAACTATATCAATAACAAATAAGATTACATTTTTATGTCATTGATATAATAATTAATAAAAGATTAATGTGATTTTTTTTAAAGGCTATAAGTCCTTTCCTAAATTTTTGTTTCTTTCTTACATGCTTGGGCATGTAATATAACTGCATGGTCCTAAATACTAGCTTTGCAAACTACAGTTCTCAAAGGAAGAGCAGCTCATTGTACCGGTGTTAATAGGGCTAGAATCTATTTGTGACATAATCCAGGAATGAGCTGAAAAACTACAGTTGCCTTTTCCATCGTGTTTTGGGAAAACCCAACTTTAGAAGGTTCTCAGATTTGGCTGCAGCTGTGAGAAACAAAATAGCTGGGTGACAATAAGGAATCAATACATCTGGCCATCAGGGGTATTCCTGTCTCAAAGGAGCTACCCTGTGCTTTAAAATGAAAGCTTCTTGTGCCTGAATTTCAGGGGTTGGTTGTCAAGGAGATATACAGTATGAAAATAAGCCTTTCAGGCATTGAACCTGTACCAATCATCAAGAAACCATTTCCACTGGGGGCTCAGGCCCGAAACATTGTTTATACATCTTGACCACCTATGGATGCTGCGAGACCTGCTGAGTTCCTCCAGCAGTTTGTGTTTTTATTGCACTGATCCTACAGTAAAGTCATCTTACTTTTGGTTGCCACATTGTCAGCAATTCCCTCCAGATTCTGCGACTCACCTACACAATGGGGCCAATTAACCAACTGACCCACAACATTTTTGGGATGTGGGAGGAAACCAGAGCATCCGAAGAAAAACCATGTAGTCACAGTTGGAAGGTACAATCTCTGCATTGACAGAGCCGGAGATCAGGATTGAACCTAGACAACAGCTCCATGAGCTGTACCAATACTGAGTTCAGGTACACAATCTGCACATCCTGACCTTATATTGTTTTCTCAACCCTCTTGAAATCTGATTTGAGATTCTGAATGATGTATTTGTGATAGTACAGATTCTATCACCAATGTGTACATGTACAGATTGTAATGTAGGATGACTGTGATTGGCTAAGAGTGTAGCCACACCTACTGGCAGGTCTTAAAGGATTGCTCCTTGCCAGACCAGGTCATTCTGGACTGGTCGACCTACTTGTGATATGCTCTAGTCTTTTAGTTAATAAAATTGTAGAGCGCGTCGAAAGAACCAAAGCCTTGATTTGGATCAACAAGTCTTTGGTTCTTTCGATGCGCTCTACAATGTTAGATTACTCCAGTTAAAAAGTAGAAAAAAAGTTGCTCAGAAATTTTAAAGGTTTTTTTTATTTCACCTAATTTTAACTTCAGAAATTTAATTTGATCACCTGGAAATTAATTAAGCAATTGTAACTTTGGAAAGGTAAAAAATAGAAACAGCTGATTCAGACTTCAGGGAAGAAAGGGGATGGGGAGTACAAATCCACTGTTAGATCAAGGGGACAGCTGAATTTGCCATTGCTCTTGGCAATTGACTTGCCAAAATAAGAGCTCTCAGTCAGAGTTGTAGCAGTCAGAAGGGTGAAATGGTCATTCACCAGCAGACATTGGCAGATGGACCACAGCACAGTACAGGCCCTTTGGCCCACTGTGTTATGCCAACCTTTAAAAAACCTACTCCATATTAATCTATCCCTTCCCTTCCTTATGGCCTGGAAACACAGAGAAGAGAGTTGGTCATTGAGATTCATTTCACATTGGATTAGAAGATAGATGACCAAAATGATTGTAGGATTTGGCTCATAGCAAGGAGGGATAAAGACAATGAGGGTCACAATGTCAACTTTCACATGAAGATTGCTATAATTTAAACTTCAAATAAAGGCATTTCATAAGCGATTTTGGTTGTCATTGACTAAAATCAACTTCAGTTAGGAAGTCTGGGCAGCTGGCGGTAATTCCCTTGAAGCAACCCCAATAGCTGTACATGAGACGTCAAGCCAGAGGGTGAGTACAAGCCAGAAGTCAGTTTCAACCGATTAAGTCTAACTTTAAGTGCAGTCATAGTGACCTTGGTAATCGTGGTCTGCACAATATTGTTAGAACATAGCGCTGTGGCCCTGGAGGAGCATTGGGATAAATTATTCCCATCTCTTGGTGGCAGAGATTTGAAGCGACGAAGAGCCACAACCCGGTTGGAGATCTGGGTCCCTAAAACTCCAACTGTTGGAGTCCCCGCTGTATAAATGATACTTCAACAATATCAGTAAGGTATTTTTGTTGATCAAGTCCAACTGACCAGTCAAGAGAGATGATCTAGTGGATGCGATCAAAGCCAGTCCATGACCGTGTGATCCGTGGAGAAAAAGTAGGGACCAATTGGCCCGTCGACGTGCGACGTTAAAACACGAAAAGTGCGCAGAAATGCATTACCAGAATACCCTCTTGTATACATTCAAAATTATATTCACAAAATGAAGTAATAAAGTGAACCATACCTTTTCTTTTGTTTCAAGTGTTTTAGGATCCACTTTATGGATGAAATTCGTTTCTGTGGATGCATAGTAATCCCCCTTGTATCGTGCAAAGTTCACACTGCAATTATCTGTTGCATCTTAAAACAAAACATTATTTTGAGATGAAACAATAAGCTTGGCATTCACAGGCTTCAATGAAAATTGAAATTTTAAGTTTTTTGACACATACGTGAGATTTCAAATCGGCTTGTGAAGCGTTCAAATAGGGTTTTACAAGGGTCTGGCATTGCAGCAGTTCCAAATTCCGATACTATGATTCGGTTATGTGCGCTGTTGATAAGGTATGAATCACTGAGTAGATACTTGCTCATATAGGTAATGACACCACCATCAATTTTGAATTGATGCATTAAGGCCATACCATCAAACAAGTGGTTATATCTAAAAGGACAATAGATAGGTTTATTGGAAAGTGAATGAAACATATTGCTGTTTAGAAGATAGAGCTCATCATGCCACACATCAAATGTTGAACAATGTCTCGAATTTCACTGAGTTCTCCAGACTTTTAATGCTATAATCTTTGGTGGTCATCAGAAATCCAATAGCATACAATACCTGCTTGGACAACAAAACAATTAAATCAAAAACAAAAAAATTGCTGGAAAATCCCATCAAATCAGGCAGCATCTGTGAAAAGAGAAACAGTTAACATGTTGGGTCTTCAATACTTTATCAGCTATTTCTCACAGATACTCCCTGACCCGCTGGGTTTGAACAGCATTTATTTCAAACTTCCAACATCTGTAGTTTTTTTTTAATTCCCTTAATTTTCAGTTGCTGTGCATAGCCCATACCATCTCAGACTCTCCTTTGGAGACTTTCCCAAGTTCAAGGGCAATACCAGAAAGCAAAAAGACTGCTTTTAAGATGGAAATCCAGTGATCTGTGAGCCTCACCACAGGTTGATATGCATCCACTCTCTGAAGTTCACAAGCCTTGCTCCCTATAATCCCCAACCCTCCAGAATACTCCCAATCCCCTGGCCTGTTCTTAACTGGGAAAGTCTGCCACAGTGCAAACATGATACCTTGGTCTTCATCTGATTCTGAATATCTGAGGGCCAGGCCATTGAACAAAAAGTTTACTGATTACAAACCAACTTTCACCCAAATCCATGTATTTTAATTAACCATTGAATACATTTTGAGTATGACTGAGAATGTTTGTACGTAATAGATGACCATAATTGTTCCTTGTGCAGGTGGGTGGCAGAAGAATCGGATGCGGAAGTGGTGCTGAGAGAATACAGAGAAATAAGCCTTTTGAATGGATTTCATGTGAATCAGTGTGGGCTCAATATGCTGAATGGCATCTTTTTGTTTTACAAGATATAAGTATGAGAAAGTGACAGGAAAATACCATTAGCCTTTTCTACCTATCGTCCTTCTGAAGCATCCTACATACTAGATAATAGTTCAGATTGCTTTTTAAATTTAAATCAATTTTTTTATTTAAATTTGTACATACAGCACGGCAACAGGCCATTTCAGCCCAACAAGCCTGTGAAGCCCAATTAAACTATAAACACCCTGGTACATTTTGAATAGAGGAAGGAATCCAGAGCCCCCAGAGAAAATCCATGCAGACACAGGGAGAACATATAAACTCCTTACAGACAGCATAGGGTTCAAATCCAGGACCTGATTGCTGGTGCTGTAACAGTGTTGTACTAAACATTACGCTAACCATGGTAATGATGAATAACAAGCAAGAAATTGATAATACTGTAAAATCAGGGTATTGCTCCCATAAATTTCATTTTCTCATGTCACATAAAGCTGCATTCAAGTTCAAGTTTATTGTCACATGTACAAGGATACAATAATAAAGTCTGTTTTACAAACAATCTGGCTGGATATATCATACCTAGTACAGTGAAAGTATGATAGTACAGAAATGTAGAGTTAGTCAAGTCACCTTTATTTATTTTTCATACCAGGCTCATATGGTAAAGAGGAGATGGTGTTTCTCCAGGACCATGGAGCATATTTACATAATTATGTTAGAATAAAAGTTTAACACATTGAAATATTAAAATATTAAGACATTGTGGCGGCCCGCCACCAAGGAGATCGAGCCAGCACATCGCGCAGCACACGCGGTAGTAAACAGCAGCATAACACACTGTAACACATCCCTTAACATAGCAAACCAGCGCGGTTGAAAGCTGGAGCAGTACAAGACCAGCAGCCCTACAATGGCGCTGGTCAAGCTGCCCAGCTAATAGATCAATAACAGGTGAAGGAGGGTATTCACATGCAAGAATGTTCCCGCCCACTATTGTTATTCATGAGGCTGATGTCAGCCAATCAATAAATCTCAGAGCTTAACCTCCCACACTGCGAGTGGCAGTCGGCTACAATTGGTGACCCCGATGGTATAGACGGCATCTGAACCCAGCGATGGATAGCGAAGCAGCGATCAGCACAGTCGGCCTCAAGCTCCCAACCTTCTGGACAGTTCAACCCTGTGTGTGGTTCACCCAGGCTGAATCTTAGTTCTAGATTCGGGGCATCACATCTGAGACTTACACAATACTACCATGTGGTCAGCGCCCTGGATCCAGAGACTGCAGACAGAGTGGCCAACTTAATCCACAGGCCACCATCAGAAGGCATTTACCCTGCCTTCAAAGAGCTATTAACTGAGACCTTTGGGCTCTCGCAGCAAGAGAGGGGGGCACAGCTGCTCCACCTGGATGGGCTAGGGGACAGATCTCCGTCAGCGCTCATGAACAAGATGCTGGCCCTCCTGGGAGACCACAAGCCTTGGATCATGTTCGAGCAGGTATTCTTGGAGCAGCTGCCTGAGGACATCCAACTGCTCCTAGATGACGCAGATTTCAGCAACCCCTGGAAAGTCACAGTACAGGCAGATATTCTGTGGATGCAGAAACAGAAGTGCTCAGCTGTCGTGGGGCTCATTACAAAGTCTCGCAACCACATCAAGGCAGGCTCTAGAAAAGAGCGGCAGGAACCAAAGGTGGGACTCTAAGACCCGTCGATGCCTTTCTCCCTGCAAGTTCCAGGGAAATGACAAAGACAGCCGTCGCTGATGGCCACAGTGGCTGGCCATTGAGAAAGCCTCCTGTAAGTATGTGATCGCCTTTCCAGTAGACGATTCTTGGTGGATACAGGAGAGGAGGTCAGCAAGATGCTCCTCAAAGGTTTGGACACTAGATGCAGGCAAGCGGGCCCCACGTTGAGGGCTGCCAACAACAGCATCCTATGGACCTATGGCATGAGTAGGGCCGAGCTGCATTTCGGAGACAGTCACTTCTCGTGGGAGTTCACGCTGACCGCAGTGGAACAGCCACTACTCGGAGCAGACTACCTGTGGGCCCACAGCCTCCTAGTAGACCTCAAGGGCAAGAGACTTGTGCACGCGGAGACATTCCAAACCTTTGTACTGAGGGGCGCCGGGCTCCCGGCACTTCACCTCCACTCCTCAGCTCAGATGATGAGTTCTCCAAGGTGCTGGCCGAGTTCCCGGCAATCCTTTCCCCTTAGTTCATGGTGGAGATGTCCTGACATGGCGTCGGCATCACATCCTTACCAAGGTTCCACCTCTTCATGCAAGGGTGAGATGTCTTCCCCAGAATAGCTCCAATCAACCAAGGAGGATTTCCACAAGCTTGAGGAGTTAGGTATCATTCAGCGGTCAAACAGTCCATGGGCTGCTTCCCATGCCTAAAGCATCTGGGGGGCTGGAGACCGTGCGGTGACTACCATCGGCTTAATGAGGCCACCACTCCAGACAGTTACCCCATTCCGCATATCCAGGGCTTTGCAGCAAACCTGAATGGAGTGACGATCTTCTCCAAAGTGGACTTGGTGCAAGGATACCACCAAATCGCAGTGCACCCTGATGACATCCCCAAGGCAGCCATCATCACTCCATTCGGGCTGTTCAATATCCTGAGGGTGCCATTCGGGTTCAAAAACGCAGCACAGACCTTCCAGCGACTGATGGACACGGTGGGCTGAGACCTGAATGGCACCTTCATCTACTTAGACAATATCCTGGTGGTGAGCAGAACCCAGCAGGAACATCTACAACACCTCTGAAGCCACTACAGTCACCTACATGAGTTCGGTCTTACTATCAATCTGGCTAAATGCCAGTTCGGGCTGACCACAATTGACTTCCTGAGCCACAGGTTTACCAAATGCAGGGCCACACCACTACCCAGCTATGTGGAGGCTATCTGCAACTTCCCGAGGCCCAGTACAACCAAAGGACTGCAGGAGTTCATGGGGATGGTCAACTTTTATCGCAAATTCATGCCCGCAGCAGCTCGAACCAGGCGCCCATTTTCACCATGATAATCGGCAAGGCGAAGGATTTGACCTGGGTTGATGACTCCACACAAGCATTCGTTGAAGTGAAGGAAGCCCTGGCTAATGCTCCACTCATAGCCCACCCCAGGTCAGATGCACCCAAAGCTCTCGCGGTCGATGCCTCAGGAATGGCAATTGGTGGAGTTCTGGAGCAGCAGATAGAAGGAAGTTGGCATCCACTAGCTTTCTTCAGCAAACATCTGTGGCCCTCTGAGCTACGGCACTGTACTTAGCCATCCGCCACTTTCAGTACTTCCTAGAGGGAAGGGCTTTCACGACCACAAACCACTGACCAAGATCTCCGATCCCTGGTCAGCCCACCAGCAGAGACACTTGTCTTATGTCTCGGAGTACACCACCGACATAAGGCATATCTAGGGAAAAGACAATGTGGTTGCAGATGCCTTGTCGAATCAGAGCATCCACTCTCTGGCTAATGGACTGGATTTCGTGGCACTGGTGCAGGCACAGCAACAAGATACCTCAGTACAGGACCACCATCACAGGGCTGTAGCTACAGGACATCCCAGTCGGCACTCCTGTGCAATGTGGCCACCAGGCAGGTTCGACCTATTGTCCCAATGGCATGGAGGTGACAAGTTTTCGACTCCATCCACAGGCTGGCATATCCATCAATCAGAGCCATGGTCCAGTTGGTGGCCAACAAGTACGTGTGGCATGGGTTGCAGAAACAGGTCAGTGGGTGGGCCAAAATGTGCATGCAGTGCCAAACAACCAAGGTCTCCCCACAGCCTTTCTAGCCAATGGAACAAAGGTTTGACAACATTCACATGGACATAGTGGTTCCCTTACCAGTCTCACAGGGTTTCCGCTACCTGTTCATGGTGGTCGACCGTTTCACCCAGTGGCCAGAAGCAATCCCCCGGACGACACATCCACCAGGTTCTGTGCCAAGGCACTTGTCTCGTCCTGGGTAGCAAGATTTGGGCTAACATGCCACAAAACCTCTGATAGAGTTGTACAATTTTCCTCCAGCCTGTGGACCAACGTTGCCAACCTGTGGGGCACTCAGCTACATCGCACCACAGCATACCACCCACTGTCTAATGGGCTGGTCAAGCGCTTCCACAGGAACTCCACTCATGGTCCCCGGGGATATCAGCCCACCAGCCAGAGGTCAACAGGAGTATATAACCACCTTCCTGGACAGGCTGCGAGAAAAAGTCGAGAACCTGTCTCCGATCCCACCCTCCAGACATGGGCAAGCCAAGTTCAACATGTGTTCATGCGCAGAGGGCCACACCGTCCACCACTACAGAAGCCCTACAAAGGCCCCTTCCAAGTCATCCAGAACAATGGGGCCACCTTCGAAATGGACATTAGTGGCAAACCAGAGGTCTTCACCGCAGACAGTTTCAAGCCGGCACAGATGAACCCGACACAACCTGTGGAGACGCCAGCACCTCGACGCAGAGGCAGACCCCAAAGACATTGGGGACTGCATCCAAGGACACTATGAAATATAGCGTCGGTTCTGAGGGGGGTCATGTGATGGCCTGCCACCAGAGATTGTGCTGGCACATCGCGCAGTAGAAAACAGCAGCATAACACACTGCAACACATCCTTTAACACAGTGAACCAGCGCGGTTGAAAGCTGGAGCAGTACAAGACCAGCAGCCCTAAAATGGCGCTCGTCAAGTTGCCCAGCTAACAGATCAATAACAGGCTGGGGAAGAAGGGTATTCATATGGAAGATTGTTCCCACCTGCTATTGTTATTCATGCAGCTGATGTCAGCCAATCAAACAAACGGTGGAAACTCCAACTGTATAAAAGGAGCCTTTCCAGCCTCAATAAATCTCAGAACTTAACCTCCCACACTGTGAGTGTGTGTGTTTAGGCACTTTCAGGTGGCCAATTGCCCCGCGTGTTTAGGCAATATGCGGCTGTTTTGAGGCCACCTGAATGTGCAGGAGGTGCTCTTGAGGTGAGCTACATAACCCTCCTCCGAGAGGGATAATCAGCTTAACTCAGTGGCTCCCGCAGCCACCTGAATGCAGCTGGCTGAAAGAGGATGTTAAAGGGTCAGGTTGCTGATCACAGCTGACACTGGGCAGGAGCCGGAGTGTGCTCAGAGCCGCATCCTGTGCAGCTGTGTTCTTCAGGTGGCCAGCGTTGCACTTTAAACGCTGCCACCTGAACGGCAATTTAAAGGGCCGCTTCTGCTTCTTCAGGTGCATTCTTAGCGTAGAATGCACCTGAAAAAGCCTAATGTAGCAGTTGGCTATCACATATACAATAAAAATCCATGGTACACTATCTACACATGTTCTGGGAATTCAGGAGCCTAATGGCTTGGGGGGGAAAAAAAACTGTTGCTCAACCTGGATGTAAGAGCCCGAGTGCTACAATACTTCCCACCAGATAATTGTTTTTGAGAGAGATCAGTTGGTACAGAGTTATCTGTATGATAGTAATTCTTTTGGTGGAAAATCTTAACAACTAGACATAACATAGAGTACTAGAATTAAATATCTACCTTGATTCAATAATGTGAGCTGGCAATAATGTAATCTTGACACTCAAAATAATAATTTTTCACCTCAAGAAGGAGATTTTGATGCAGAATCTCAAAAGGGATTCAACCATTAACTCTATCTGACACCTATTGTGTGCTTGCAATTGTCACCTTCCTGGATGTGGATAATCCAAACTGAAAATAAAGATGAGGAATTTAAGGCAGGTACAGATATGTTGTGAGGGTATGTTTTGTTGCTTTATATCTTCACATCACCATTCAGTATAAATGAAATTCCTGCTGCTAGCACATGGTTTTTCAAAATGTTCAATACTTATACTTTATGTAATCTCAACTTTCTCCTGCCTCTTCTTCCTTCTCTCCACCTAGTCTTTCTCAATCTCCCTTAACCTTTCCAGCCAAATATGACAAGCCTATCTGGCTCAATTGCCTCTTTCACATTATAAAAACTTTAGATTTATTGTCAAGAGTACACACATGACATCATATACTCATTTTTCCAGTGGGCACATGCAAAAAAAAACTGTACAAGACAGTAAACAGATAATAAATGTAAACAAACTGGCTGTGCAATTCAGAGAGAAAAAAAAGAAAATCAATAAAGTGCACAAGTAAGAGTCCTTAAATGAATATCTGAATCAGTTTGTTATTGAGGAGTCTGATGGTGGAGGGGTAGCAGCTGTTCCTGAACCTGGTGGTGCAAGTCTTGTGGCACCTAAACCACTTTCCTGATGGCAGCAGGGAGAACAGAGCATGCGCTGGGTAATGTGGGTCTTTTGATTGCTGCTGCTTTCTGATGGCAGCGTTCCCTGTAGATGTATTCAATAGTGGGGAGGGTTTTGCCTGTGATGACCTGGGCTGTGTCCACTACCTTTTGGAGGGCTTTGCACTCAGGGGTATTGGTGTCCCTGAACCAAACCAATGATACAACCTGTCAACATACTTTTCACCTTAATAGAAATTTGCCAGGGTTTTGGTGTCATACCAAACCTCTGCAAACTCCTGAGGAAGTAGAGGTGCTGATGTGTTTTCTTTCCAATGCCATTGGTGTGTTGGGTCCAGGAAAGATCCTCTGAGATAGTGACTCCCAAGAACTTAAATCATTAACACATTAAAAAGTTATATAAATACAAGGAGTTAATCACTGTCATGCTGAAGGGTGGCAAGTTCTGGCCAAATAATCTTCTACCTGGGTAGCATGGAATAGAAATATCATAATGTGAAAAAGGCTGTACATTGAGCAAAATTAGCAACTTGTCAACTTTCAATATGCTTCAAGTAATTAGGTTTACATTCAAGTTAGCCACTATGATTGTTGTTAATAATAGAGCAGCTGTTCTCAATCCTTTTTTTGGTTATGGCCCCCTTGGGTCTCTGTTCAAAGTTTATAGGTCCCCTTCCCAGTGAAGCTGTCAAGTTTAGATAGTTCCTTCCATACTTCTCTCCTACCGACTACATAAAAACATAAAAAATATATTAAATATAATAATATAATATAGCTTTGGCTCCCCCTTATATGTGCTGTAGCACAGTTGAAGAGGGGTGCCTAAAGCCCCCATTAAGAATGGCTGGGGTATAGCATTCTCAAACAACATTCTTTAGGGAGAACCACTGAACTTAGGTGGCCAGTCATCTTAAGACACCGATCGTATTTTGTGTAATGATTATAGGCAAAACAATGTGCCTACCTGTCATTTCCAAACTCGTACTTTCCAGGCCCATTTCTCAGCAAACTTCCTCTTAACCATTTGGGAATGTCCCCTTTCACATTTGCTGCAATGGGTTCTGGAGTTTCATCAATAGTCGTGAACAATGGTGCGACGCATTCTAATCCCTTTCTCCTTGAATAGTATGTCACTCTCTTCTTTGTAGTAGGAAGCAGTTGGCTAAAAACTAAGAAAATGTAGAATTAGACCACCATTAAAGGTGATGCATCAGCTCAGTGCACTGATGCTTAACAGCTGATGTCCATTTTATAAAACTAATTTGTTTTTAAATTACAGTCGGAGTTACTTTCACAACCCAATGTGTTTTCTCATGTCAAATAAATGTTCTGTCTTTAAGCACTAAAGATGAAACCATAGTCGACGTCAGCGTTAAGTAAAATATTGAGACTCTTTTAACTTCCTTATTTAAGCCGTTCAAAACTGTCACACATTAATAATTTTTGTTAGCAGGTTTTTTAGTGAATTTCAACTTTGTGCTGAAGGTTTATACTACACAAGAAGAAACATTTATCCACAGTAAAAAAAATAAGTACAGGATGTGGCATTGTATATTCTCTGGTGCATAAATACACACAAACCTCTCCATTGTAAGCTCATTCCTTTCACCCTTCCCAATTTCATTAACTACTTACACTCTTCATTTAACTCTAGTAGTCAATTGTAACAATGCAATCAATCCCTGATAAAAATAATTATTCTCCTGCAAAAGCTTATATCTCCTTGTGACTGACATACCTAGCAATGAAACTTGACTTACAAATAATTTCAAAACTTCTGTTAGACCTCACTACATTCATTCAGTATTACACATATCTTTAAAATCTTCTCTTGGACAATTCTTATCTTTCTCAGTGATCCACCTGTCATAGGATATGCTATAACAATTTCCTGATACAGTGTTGAGGCAAAACATGTCAAAGTAATGAGAAAAATAATTAAATATTTTTTCTGGGCCAGAAGGAATTTGTTGTCAATTTTGGAAGCACTTAAGCAGAACTTCAAGTTAGCACAAATGATAACGAAAAACAGATACTCTGGTTTTATATTCAACTTCCATTGAATTTTTCATGATCATTTATGCTGGCTCAGCCAATTCCACATCTCCATCGGGCACACAAAACTCAAAACGGTCAACCAGTTTACCTATCTCGGCTGCACCATTTCATCAGATGCAAGGATCGACAATGAGATAGACAACAGACTCGCCAAGGCAAATAGCACCTTTGGAAGACTACACAAAAGAGTCTGGAAAAACAACCAACTGAAAAACCTCACAAAGATAAGCGTATACAGAGCCATTGTCATATCCACACTCCTGTTCGGCTCCGAATCATGGGTCCTCTACCGGCATCACCTACGGCTCCTAGAATGCTTCCACCAGCGTTGTCTCCACTCCATCCTCAACATCCATTGGAGCGCTTTCATCCCTAACGTCGAAGTACTCGAGATGGCAGAGTCGACAGCATCGAGTCCACGCTGCTGAAGATCCAGCTGCGCTGGGTGGGTCACGTCTCCAGAATGGAGGACCATCGCCTTCCCAAGATCCTGTTATATGGCGAACTCTCCACTGGCCACCGTGACAGAGGTGCACCAAAGAAAAGGTACAAGGACTGCCTAAAGAAATCTCTTGGTGCCTGCCACATTGACCACCGCCAGTGGGCTGATATCGCCTCAAACCGTGCATC
The DNA here is from genome assembly GCF_036971445.1 of Narcine bancroftii. Taxonomy (NCBI): domain Eukaryota; kingdom Metazoa; phylum Chordata; class Chondrichthyes; order Torpediniformes; family Narcinidae; genus Narcine; species Narcine bancroftii. The sequence goes on along the minus strand of NC_091476.1, from coordinate 108,680,329 downwards.
TTGGCGCCTCACAGTTTGGCGGGCAGCAACCTCCTTTGAAGAAGACTGCAGAGCCCACCTCACTGACAAAAGGCAAAGGAGGAAAAACCCAACACCCAACCCCAACCAACTAAATTTCCCCTGCAGCCGCTGCAACCGTGTCTGCCTGTCCCGCATCGGACTTGTCAGCCACAAACGAGCCTGCAGCTGACGTGGACTTTTACCCCCTCCATAAATCTTCGTCTGCGAAGCCAAGCCATTTATTCAGAGGATAAATGTCGAAATTTCAGGATCAGTCCAAGTTTAATTACAGTTGAATAGCTTTATCAGTTAAAGTGTTGAGGTATGCCCATAACAGAAATAGTTTTCAAACAAGTAAAACCAGAATGATAATAGACAGGCACAAATATTATCAGGAAATATTGTCATTTTGAGTTAGAACAGATTATTTTAGGCTTTTTTGTAAATTGCCATTAAAAGCATCAAAGAACTAAACTTTAACTATGAAAAAGATGGAGGTGATGGTCATGTAAGAGGTTAAAAGCCAGAAATGACTCACTTCTAGTTTTAATGAGGGTGGAGTAAGTAGTATTTTGTTAAACTGCTCACAGAAAGTGGCTTGGCCAGATTCAGATTTATTGTCAGAGTACATACATGACGTCATATCCAACCCTAAAATTCTTATTACTGTGGGCAGGATAGAGTTACCACTTATTGGTCATACAAAAAAAATGTACACAACGTGCACATGTAAACAAATAAAGAATTATTTCCTGATGGCAACAGTGAGAACAGAGAATGTGCTGAGAGGTGTGGATCCTTGATTGCTGCTGCTCTTCAACAGCAGTGTTCCCTGTAGATGTTCTCGAAAATGGGGAGGGTTTTGCCTGTGATGTCCTGGGCCGTGTCCACTACTGTTTGGGGGGGGGCCCTTTATGGTCAGGGGTAGTGGTGTCCCCACACCAGACCGTGATACAGAAGGTCTGCAGACTTTCCACCACACATCTGTAGAAACTTCCAAGGGTTTCTGAGGTCGTACTAAACCTCCGCAATCTCCTGAGGAAGTAGAGGCGCTGACATGCTTTTTTCACGATGCCATTCACGTGTTAGGTCCAGGAAAGATCCTAGAATATAGTGACTCCCAAGAACTTAATTTTGCTCAAATTTGCTATCTTTGATTCCCCCAAATATCACTGGATCATATACCTCTAGTTTTCCTTTCCTGAAGTCAACAATCAGCTCCCTGGTTTTGGTGAGATTGAGGGCAAGTTCGTTGTGGCTGCACCATTCTGCCAAGTTTTCAATCTCCCTCCTGTATGCTGACTCATTATCTTTCTTTAAACAATATAAGACCATGGTATTGTCACCATATTTGTAGATAGTGTTATTGTCATACCGAGACACATTGTCGTAGGTGTATACAGGGGCCAAAGATCACAGCCCTGTGGTTCTCCAGTACTGGTGATTATGTTCTTACCAATCCTCATTGATTGTGATCTGGAGGTGAGGAAATTCATGATCCAATAACACAGTGGTGTGTTGAATCAGGTCTTGGAGTTGGCTGATCATTTTGAGGGGATGATGGTGTTAAATCCCAAACTGTAGTTAGTAAAGAGCATCATGATGAATGCATCTTTGCTGAACAGGTGTTCCAGGGCTTTGTGTAGACCCAGTGAGATGGTATCTTTCATGGTATCTACAATAGATGAACTGGTACATATCCACGTTACCACTAAGACAGAAGCTGATATGTTTCAACACTAGCCTTTCAAAACACTTCATCACTGTTGATGCAAGTGCTACTGGTCGATAGTCATTAAGGCAGGTTATTACACTCTGCTTGGGCACCGGTATGATTGATGCCTGTTTGAAACAGGTAGGTAATACGCCCTGCTGGAATGAGATATTAAAGATATCCGTGAATACATTGGTAAGTTGGTCAGCACACATCTTTAATACTCTGCCAGGTACTCTGACTGGGCTGGATGCTTTCCTCTGATTCACTCTCCAAAAGACAGCATGCACATTGTTTTCAGATAAGGATAAGATGGAATCATCAGGGGACGTGGGGGTGTGGAGGGGTGGTTCTTTGCTTTTACCGTCATCATGCCATCAAGTCGGGTGTAGAAGGCATTGAGTTCCTATGGGATTGAAGCTTTGTCATCTTCTACTTACCCAGATTTGGTTTTGATTTTTAAAAAAAATTTAAAATGTATATTTTAAATCTTTTTAAATTTAGACATACAGATCATTTCAGCCCACAAGTCTGTGCTGCCCAATTACCTCCAATTCACTCTCCTGAAGGTAGCACACATGCCATCCTCAAATACGGACAGGATGGGATCATCATGGGACGTGGGTGGTGCAGAAGGGTTGTTTTAACTGTTATGGTGGTCAAATCGGGCTTAGAAGGCATCGCATTTCTCTGAGAGTGAAGTTTGTGAATCTGCAGGGGTCATCAACTGCATCCAGTGCTCCCATTGTGGCATCCTCTACATCGGAGATGCTATGATCTCCCATTGTGGCATCCTCTACTGGGAGATCATAGCATTGAGCACCTTCATTCTGTCTACAATAATGGGGACCTCCCAATGACCAACCATTTTAATTCCACATACCATTCCCAAACTGACATGTCTATCCACGGCCTCAAGCACTGCCAACAGAGGCTATCTGAAAATTAGAGGAACACCTAATATTCTGTCTCCAACCAGACAGTATTAACATCGACTTCTCCAGTTTCCATTAAACATCTCCCCTGTCTCTTTCTTTCCCTATCCAGCTGTTCCTTTTCTTCTTGCTCCCCAACCCTTCCCTCTCCATTCAGAGAGCTACATCCTCTCTGTCACTTCTCACCTCTATTCCCTTCTACCTTCCCACCCATATCCACCTGTGACCTCTTACTTGTTAGTCTGTATTTCTCCCCCACCCCTTGCTCCCTCCCCTCCTCTCACCTTTTTATTTAGACGCTTGCCTGATTCTGCTCATACCTTGACTAAGTGCTCAAGCCTGAAACATTAGTCACCATCCACTTCCTATGAAGGATGTGTAACCTGCCAAGTTTTGTGTGTTGAAGTAGCAATACATTTCTTTTGTGTATGCCACAGAATGCACAAAAGCTGTGTTATCACCTGCTCAAGTTTTTATTTTTATTGAGTTTAACATAATAATCCACATACATTATTAATAAAACAAGGCAAAATAATAACATGTAGATAACATAAAATGAAAGTAAATGCACAATATAACAAATTTTAATTCCATCCCTTATTAAATGTGATTGTTAAAATGATTATACGTATAAACCAATTAAATACTATTATAACAAATCACATTATATCTTAATAAGATCTGAAAAAAAGGGATATTATCCAGGATAATCATAATTAAACCCCATAAATCCACTTAACATAAAGAAACCTAATCAAGGTTACAAGAAAAATACAAAGATGAATCAATTTGCAACCTCTAGAAGTCAGACGGATCAGCACTAGAGCTCATCTAAAACTGCCAATTATTATAGTATTCAAGAAATGGGCACCATTCCTTTTCAAACTGTAATGGAGGACCTAGATCAGCTGATGCAAGAAATCAGAAGACATAATCTCAATTCCACTATGAGGCCCAGGATGCAGTTGAATAGGAAGACATTATCTAAATTTACACGATGGGGCCCAGGGATGCATATGAATCAGTAGACATTATCCAACTTCCACCATGAGGCCAAGAGATGCAGTTGTCTTTTGTTGGTCGCAGACTGTTAGGAGACCTTGAAGATAATTATATAATTTATTCAAAGAGATAAGATCTGAAGTAAACAACTTTTGGGTAATATAAGCCATGGTCCCACTGCTGAAGTTTGAGACTCTCCAAAAGGTGGCAACATCTCTCAGCAAGAAGAAGAACTTCAAGAGTCCAGCTAATGTCCCGGTCGAGGGAGGTAGAGAAGCTGCTACTGGCGCCCCGACAACCTATACAAGTGTGCAGTCGTCGCCTCGCTTTGGCAGTTGGGACCAGTCCAGGCATTGATAAGTATAATTGGGAAGGGCATCCATATTGTAGTGTGAATTCAGCTTTAGATTTAGTAATAAAGACTTGTATAAACTGAACTGCTCTCGGTGTGTGTGTCTATTTTCTTTCGCTAGCTTGAACACTGTGACCAATCTAAAACGAATAAAGTGAGAGGTACAAGTTTACCCAAGTCAATTGGCATAGTCAGCAGGATTGGTCTCAAGATGTTTCGCCGAAAGAAAGAGGTGAGCACTGAGCAGTTCTTGATTCCGAGATGGACTTCCAAAGATGATGGGTTTGGCATGTTGGCCAATTCCCTGTCTTTGTTGGGACCACCCCTCAGTTGGGATGAGAAGTTAGATCCATCAAGTGCGCCTCTGGGAGAGCGGTTGCCACTCTCCTTCGAGAAAGTAATTTTCCTGTTAAAAAGGGGATGCTGATGGACGGTTTTTCGCTGTTGACCACAGCCTTACGCCACTCTGTTCAGCGTGAAGCAGAATTAGTTCAGCGAGAAGTAGAATCTCAGCGTAAGAGAGAGCAACTAGAGGAAGAGCTAGAAGCCCTGAGACAATGCTGTTCCATGATGAGTGAGATTGTTTGCACCAATCAGGACCGAGCCAAAGAATGGGAGGATAAGCATGTCCAAACGATCTGCCGTAATATTAAACTCCGGCAGCAGCTCTGTGCAGATAAAGAAAGGCATGGAGTAGAACCCAATACACATCGTATTCGTGCCATGATAAGGAATGGCGACGATCCTGATGTAATTGATGAATGGTAGAACCTGATCCACATCGTATTCGTGCCATGATAAGGAATGGCGGCGATCCTGATGTAATTAATGAATGGGGCGGGAATATCTGGAAAGAGGACCATGGTAATAATGCAGATACTCCTCAGCATGTGCCTAACATACTGCCCTCTCCACCTCCTGTTCACGCCCACCCCATAAGGCAGCAGACTTCCCAAACAGACGAAAGGGGGGATGATGTAAGGGAAGAGATTGAAGGGATAGATAGCCCGATCTCCCAAGCGGACCCAGGGGAAAATACCCAAACCCCTGCTTATGCTCTATGGCCTACCCCTTCTATGTGATGGCCTAGGCCTCGTCCCGTCCACTGGGCAAAGGACCCTGTGGGCCAAAGTGGGAGCAGAGGTCAAGAGAAGTCAATGATACGTGACTTCTCTATAAAAGAGCTGGCTGCCATTCGATATAGGCAAAAGGCGGGAGAAACTCTGGCAGCCTGGCTCCTGCGTGTTTGGGAACAAGGAGGGGGTAATGTATATTTAACCCCTGAGGAATTGTTGGGATTAGGAACATTGACTCCTGATATCCGGGTCACTGCTGAGCTATGGGGTAGAGGAAGAGAGGTGGATTGCTTACTTGCCACTCTAGGGGATGCCCTGCTACGAGTATACCCATCACCGGTAGATTGGGATTTACATTTACAGAACAATTGGGGCACCCCAGAGGAGGGTATAGCAGTAATTCGTCAACAGACCCTGGCCTCCGCCTTGTATGCAGGGCGTTTGTGGCTGTGGGTATATGGGGGGAGCCCTAATGAAGAGATATTCAAGCCGGAATGCATACCAGATTGGTTCGTTCCGCCCAACCCATTGTACTGGTTCTGTTCGTAACTAGTCCGCTAATTGGGCACCCTGTGTCTGAGGCGGTGCACGCCTTATCTGGGTCTCGAGAATTAGAGTTGGGAGGTAAAATCCACTCACATACAACCCAGGTTAAATCAGACAAGCAGGATGAAAAGAGAGGGGCTGCTGCTAATAACGGACCGACAAGAAAGGACCTTTTTCTAACCTTGTTAAAGTTAGGCGTACCTAAAAGTGATATTGATGGGACCTACTGCTGTCCTTGATGCCCTTTATAAGAGGAAGGCAAGGGAACATCTTCCCCAGCTGTTGAGTCTTCCTGGCCCAACTGTGCCTTCTGCTCCCACTGCTGCTCCTATCGAGCCAGCATCTCTTGCTCCAGTTACCCGTGATGAGATACAACAAATGGTTAAAAAGGCTCTTATGGATAATAGTGGCATGTGGGCCTGGAAGCCCCCGAACCCTACTAAAGCATGAGGGTGTCGGCAGGGCCCCCGTGTCTCCTCTATTGAGACACGGCGGATACACGGGGACCCACGGCCCTATATACCGTTAATAGACCATTGGGGTGGGGGGTAATGACCGCCATTATTTGGCCTTGGTCGATACTGGTGCGGAGCACTCGGTGATTCCGGGTAACCCTGACCTCTGGGCTGGACCAACATTTCGAATAGAGGGGATGGGAGGAGCGATCACCCTGGTGAAGGAAATAAAAGTCCACGCCACGGTGGATGATGGCCCTTCCCCTATATGGTTACATACCCTGGTGGCTGCCACTGACAAGTGATTCCTGGGTATTAATATGTTGGCCGGTACGGCCCTTAATACTAGCCAAGGGGGATTTGCATTTGGAATTCGGACTATTACTAAAAGATTCGTGGTGGGTCGGGCTAAATGGGATCCTGTGATGGTGCCTCCCCCCCCCCCCCAAAAACCAGTGTGCATTCCACAATATCACCTCCCTGGGGGGCAGGAAGAGATTACTGCCACCATCGATGCTCTGCAAGAAGAAGGGGTAGTGAGGCCCACAACGTCGCCCTTTAATAGCCCTGTTTGGCCGGACCAGAAGCCGGATGGCTCCTGGAGAATGACAGTTGACTATCGTTTTTTGAACAAACATGTCCCACCACTTGCTTCGGCAGTTCTGGACATTGTTACCCTTATTGAAAACATTGCTACTGGGAACTCAGGAACATGGTATGCTGTCATTGATCTTGCTAATGCCTTCTTCAGTATTCTTATAGATGAGGTCTCACAGGATCAGTTCACCTTTACCTGGAAGGGGGTGCCAGTATACCTTCACCTGCCTCCCTCAGGGCTATGTACACTCTCCCACTATTTGCCACAGCCTAATTGCCCATGATTTAGAGACGGTGTCAGTATCGCCTTCCCTCTCGATTCACTATTATATTGATGATGTGATGATCCAAGGACCACGGAAGAGAAGGTACAGAAAGCAGAACAAGAGGACACCTGGTTTACTGATGGTAGCAGCCGTTGGGTGCAAGGAAAGCAGAAGTGGAAGGCTCTCCAAGAGGTGGCAACATCTCTCAGCAAGAAGAACTTCAAGAGTCCAGCTAACGTCCCGGTCGAGGGAGGTAGAGAAGCTGCTACCGGCGCCCCGACAACCTATACAAGTGTGCAGTCGTCGCCTCGCTTTGGCAGTTGGGACCAGTCCAGGCATTGATAAGTATAATTGGGAAGGGCTTGCATATTGTAGTGTGAATTCAGCTTTAGATTTAGTAATAAAGACTTGTATAAACTCAACTGCTCTCGATGTGTGTGTCTATTTTCTTTCGGTAGCTTGAACACTGTGACCAATCTAAAACAAACAAAGTGAGAGGTACAAGTTTACCCAAGACACAACTTTTTATCTTTAATATTATACCTAATTTTCTCTAAGTTCAGCTATGACATTACATCATGTAACCACTGTGCATGAGTCAGTTAGAGGTACAAGTTTACCCAAGACACAACTTTTTATCTTTAATATTATACCTAATTTTCTCTAAGTTCAGCTATGACATTACATCATGTAACCACTGTGCATGAGTCAGTTAGAGGTACAAGTTTACCCAAGACACAACTTTTTATCTTTAATATTATACCTAATTTTCTCTAAGTTCAGCTATGACATTACATCATGTAACCACTGTGCATGAGTCAGTTAGAGGTACAAGTTTACCCAAGACACAACTTTTTATCTTTAATATTATACCTAATTTTCTCTAAGTTCAGCTATGACATTACATCATGTAACCACTGTGCATGAGTCAGTTAGAGGTACAAGTTTACCCAAGACACAACTTTTTATCTTTAATATTATACCTAATTTTCTCTAAGTTCAGCTATGACATTACATCATGTAACCACTGTGCATGAGTCAGTTAGAGGTACAAGTTTACCCAAGACACAACTTTTTATCTTTAATATTATACCTAATTTTCTCTAAGTTCAGCTATGACATTACATCATGTAACCACTGTGCATGAGTCAGTTAGAGGTACAAGTTTACCCAAGACACAACTTTTTATCTTTAATATTATACCTAATTTTCTCTAAGTTCAGCTATGACATTACATCATGTAACCACTGTGCATGAGTCAGTTAGAGTTCATCTTTCCATTTCATTAAAACTCCTCATCTGGCTATCAACGTGCTAAAAGCTAAAACTTTCTCTTGATGTGCTGATAAAAGTTTATCTGGATCACGTGAATGAGGTGATTTGCTGTACATGCTTTAATCTAACCCGCCCTGTCCTGTGACTGGACCCATGGCTCCTCCCTGTTCACCCTATATAAAGGCTCCAGCATTACAACCCCTCCTCAGAAAGCTTGTGTCGCAGCACAGGATGACCTTCAAGTTTATTGTAAATAAAAGCCTATTGTTATGTAACTCTAGTCTTTTGAGTTATTGAGAGTGCATCAATTTTATTTACAATTTTTTTACAATGATGGAACAACTCTTGGAGCCTGATAAAATGGAGATCGACCCACAATTGCCAGAAGCCTCGGACTGCTTTGAACTCTGTCCACGCTGCTTTGAGATCTTTCTACAGAACTCCACTAGAGTTACAACCAAGGAGGCAAACAAGCTGCACCTCTTCTTCTCCCAGGTCAGACACTGAGTGTTTCCAAAGATCAGGGATACCTCAACATACACGGAGGCAACGAACAAATTCAAGGACCAGTACAGAGAAAAAGTTAATGAGGTATACGGCAAGCACATTCTGGCCACCTGTAGATAGTAAATGGGTGAACCAAGCAACAAGTTCCTCCAGGCCCTAAGTGGACTCACATGAGCCAGTCAGTGTTGGCCACCCAAAACATGGAGGACATGATCCGGGACGCCAATGTTGCAGGTGTCAGATCGGTCTACATGCACTAGAGGTTACTTGAAGCAGAGTAAGTTAGACTTAAGAGGGGCGATTGACCTCGTGAAATTGCTGGAGATCACCCTCCAAAACATGGAAGCTTATTTGGTGAATGGCACAGGGTCCTCGCGGTGTCGCCATCTTGGGACATGGTCCATAGGCTTGCAGCCTGCTACCGCGTTCAATGAGTGAACCCACCACAGCCGCAGTCTCCTATGAGCACCCAAAGTGCTACTTTTGCAGTCAACCAAAGCATCCCCGAAAACCCTGACTGGCAAAAGATGCTATATGCTCGAAGAACAAAAAGAAGGGGCACTATGCGAAGGTATATCAATCACAGCTGCCTTCCAGTTCCAGTGCCACCGTGTGCACAGCATGGGAGCTGCCATCTTGGTCACTATCAGGTTCCAGAAACAACCACACCATGACACAGGGGCAGCCATCTTGGACACTGCCAACTTCCGGGGATAACCACGCCACCTCATGGCCACCGCCATTATGCTCCCAGACCACGAGTCAACACAGGCCAGACTACAAACTAACACTAACCTCTATGGTGATGAACCAAAACAGCCCATATCAACTCTCCCGGTCTATGATGGACATCTCAATCAAGATACCTTTTCAATAGCGGGAGCACTGAGAGTTTTATCCACCCTGACACAGTGTAGCATTACTCCCTTAACGAAAAGCCAGTTAGCTATAAAGTCACCCTGGCCTCAAAGTCCCACTCAGCCAAGATCCGCAGCTACACCACTGTGACGCTGACCGTGCAGGGCATGACTTACAGGAACATTAAACTTTTTATCATGCCACAGCACTTTGCACCAGTGCTGCTGGGGTTGGACTTTCAGTGCCACCTCAAGAGTGTCACAATGGAATACAACAGTCCCTTCCCCCCCCCCCCCAGTTCATCAACATGTTGCCCCCCCACTGGCCCTTCCCTTGCCATCCCAACTGACACGTGGTCTCTCAAATCTCTGTATCAATTCCCCACCTGTAAGCCAGTCGCTACAAAAAGCAGGTGATACAGTGGAGAAGACAGGGGTTTATTAATGTGGAGGTCCAGCGACTCCTGAATGAGGGGATCATCGAGCCCAATACCAGCCCGGGGAGAGTCCAAGTGGTGGTGGTCAAGGCTGGGGTAAACACAGGATGGTGATTGATTACAGCCAAACTATTAACCATTATACACAGCTGGATGCAAACCCCATTCCCTTACATTGCGGACCCGGTCAATCAAATTGCCCAATACCGTGTCTTTTCCATGATTGACCTGAAATCAACCTTCCACCAGCACCCTATCCGTCCATTTTTGAAGTCGCCTCTACCATTTCCTCAGGGATCCCTTAGGTGTTACCAATGGCATCTCCGTTTTCCAGTGGGAAATCTGGCTCATCTATCTTAACCCTGTAAAAAGGCTCCAACACCATAACCCCTCACCAAAAAGCCTGGGTCACACCACAAGATGACCTTCAAGTTTATTATAAATAAAGGCCTATAGTTCTGTAACTCATGTCTTTTGAGTTATTGATAGTGCATCAGTGAAAAACCAAACAGGGCAGTTAAAGGGCATGGATCCAATTCAACTTTAAATATCATTAACAAAGAACTAAAAATACTCTGTCAATATCTTCCTAATTTAGGACACTCCCAAAACACATGAATCAGAAATTTCACACATTTCTCGAAATGGATCAACATCTACATAGAAATGGGGTAATTTGAGGCTAAAACTAAAGGATCATGATCAGATATAACTATTGCCTGATAGTCAAATGCTTTAGTTGAAGAGATCAATTGATTATCAATTTAAAAATTATCGATTCTAGAGTAAGAAGATGTACATTTGAAAAAAATGAGTATTCCCTGTTATTAGGATTTAAGGATCGCCATGCATCGGAAACACCATAACTGGATTGAAAAGAGTGAATTAAAATTGCTGATTTGAAAAGAGTAGTTGATTTTGGAGAAGAACAATCTAGAACAACATCTAAACAACATTTTAAGTCCCACTACTCTTTTCAAACCAGCAATTTGAAATCAGGCAGGGTTAAAATTTTTTGCCCCAAAAATAACAGGTTCATCCACATTCGTTGCATAGATATTGGTCAATACAACCATTTTATTATATAATTTACCTGTAAACAATTTTTTTTTTAAAAGGCGAATTTACCTTTTAAGCAGAGGATGGAAATGGCAGATCTTGCAGTTCTTTCATGCAGGGAAATTCCCGAGCCGGCTTCTCAAGGTGAAGGAGGGGGGGCACGTAATGCAGTAGCACCACCGTGACATGGAACATACATGAAGGGGAGTGAAAGTGCCCTATACACTACAATAGCGACTGAAGAGCAGGTACGAGTGCTAGTGAAGATCTGCTCGACCAGTATTAGAACTCAGGCAGATCTTCTGCACATCGTAATTTCCTTTTTCGCAGATGAGTGCTTTAAAGTTGATGCTCTTGGGTCGCGGGCTGACAACATCATCCTCTTTGGAGCTGCTTTCAGTGGTAATCCTTTTACAGAGGAGGTGAAGTGATTTTGCTCCACCTCTGACACTACTACCCTCGGCAGAGGGAACCAGGAGTTACTGGACCAGCCAATCCACTTTTCAACCTTTTATGCAGGTAAGTGGAGCGTCTTAAAGGCAGAGGAAACCTGTTTTGACAAATCGCTAATTTTCACTATAAAAGGGCCTAGAGTGTGAATAGGCTCATTTGTCTACCATCAGAGCCTCCTCATCCTCCCTGTTAATTGAGTGACCAGAATTGCACACTATTCCAAATATAACCTAATCAAAGTTATATGTAGCTGTAACATGACCTTACTTTTTACTCATTGTCCTGCCCAATGAAACCAACTTTCTTTACTATTTGCATAGCCACTTTCAAGGAACAGTTGAGTTCTGGTCCAATAGATGAGGGGCTGAGTTATGACCTGTGGGACCTTCCCCCAGCTTCTTTCCTCCTTTTTCTTTTATATGTAGTTTCACCCTCCCCAATCATCTGATGTAGAGTCCAGTTCAAAAACACTGACTGACCATTTCTTCCCACGTAGAAGTCAGAGGGGTAGGGTTCAGTTACCTTTAACTCCTATGGATGCTATGTGACCTGCTGAGTTCCTCCAGCAACTCTTTAGCCTATTTTGCACAGCCGTTAAAAAAACAGGAATTAACTGCCTTTTTAAAAGGCACCTATCTGTATAAACACAAGGAAGGTGGGATGGCGGGGGGGGGGGGGTCATTTCATCCCATGTCTGATATTACCAAGATAGGTAGTATCAGGGCCTATGCGTTTCAGAATGGTTTCTGTCCAAAAGGGTTCACAGAGGACACTGGCGCTGTAATGCTAAAGGTCCTACCTCCTTTTGCTCCGGGATGCTGGCTTGCTTACGTAAAAGGTCACACTTACTTGGCTTTTCTTGGTTCAATGTGAATGACCCCAGCGTCCTTAAAAGACGGGTCGATCACACACCAATTAAGTGGGTTTTCTGTGTAAAAAGACCTTTTGTTTCCTCCAATACACTGATAAGTTCTCATACACTTTTTTTTATTGTGATGAAGGCCCCCTTGATGAATGGCTACAGCCTAAGGGGAGCAACTGCGCCCTGTAATACACCAATGTGCTGGAAAAACTCAGCAGGTCACATACCATCTATAGGGAGTTAAGAAGATTAGACGCCTGCAGACGCGGCTAGCGGAGTTCAGCTGGCTCGTTTGGGTGGCCACAGAATGGACAGCTTTCTGGCACCTAAATGTGCCAGCAGACTGCTTGCCGCCTAGCAGAGAAAGCCGGCTACTCCGGACAGGTGCCTCGTCCTGCCCACGCTGCCAACTCAGGCATGACTTGACTCGCGCTGCTGGTCTCAGCCCCCTCGTCCTTCCGACTCCCGCTGCCAATCTCCCCCCCACCCCCTCTCCCGCTGCCAATCTCCCCCCGCCCCCCACCCCCCCAACCACCTCTCCCGCTGCCAGTCTTCCTTACCCGCCCGACTCCCACTGCCGGTCTCCCTCTGGACAGAGGAGAGAACCTCGACGCAGGAATAAAAGATAGTCTGACTAAGAATGGTTGGAATGCTCGCTGTCGTGTTTGCAGTAGGTTTTGAAATAAAGGCTTTTGTGACATTACACCCAGAATCTGTAGTATTAAAGTATAAATGCAATGCTGGAGAAACTCACAGGTCAGTGTACATTATGTAGCAAGATAAAGATACATATCCAATGTTTCGGGTATGAGCCCTTCATCAAAGTATGCCGAAACGTTGGTTATGTATCATTAGCTTTGCTATACTCTTTTCAATCTTCTTCAGCATGATGCTGAACCAAGCCATGAAAGACTCCAACAATGAAGACGCTGTTTACATCCGGTACCGCACGGATGGCAGTCTCTTCAATCTGAGGCGCCTGCAAGCTCACACCAAGACACAAGAGAAACTTGTCCGTGAACTACTCTTTGCAGATGATGCCACTTTAGTTGCCCATTCAGAGCCAGCTCTTCAGCGCTTGACGTCCTGCTTTGCGGAAACTGCCAAAATGTTTGGCCTGGAAGTCAGCCTGAAGAAAACTGAGGTCCTCCATCAGCCAGCTCCCCACCATGACTACCAGCCCCCCCACATCTCCATCGGGCACACAAAACTCAAAACGGTCAACCAGTTTACCTATCTCGGCTGCACCATTTCATCAGATGCAAGGATCGACAATGAGATAGACAACAGACTCGCCAAGGCAAATAGCGCCTTTGGAAGACTACACAAAAGAGTCTGGAAAAACAACCAACTGAAAAACCTCACAAAGATAAGCGTATACAGAGCCGTTGTCATACCCACACTCCTGTTCGGCTCCGAATCATGGGTCATCTACCCGCACCACCTACGGCTCCTAGAACGCTACCACCAGCGTTGTCTCCGCTCCATCCTCAACATCCATTGGAGCGCTTACACCCCTAACATTGAAGTACTCGAGATGGCAGAGGTCGACAGCATCGAGTCCACGCTGCTGAAGATCCAGCTGCGCTGGATGGGTCACGTCTCCAGAATGGAGGACCATCGCCTTCCCAAGATCCTGTTACATGGCGAGCTCTCCACTGGCCACCGTGACAGAGGTGCACCAAAGAAAAGGTACAAGGACTGCCTAAAGAAATCTCTTGGTGCCTGCCACATTGACCACCGCCAGTGGGCTGATAACGCCTCAAACCGTGCATCTTGGCGCCTCACAGTTTGGCGGGCAGCAACCTCCTTTGAAGAAGACCGCAGAGCCCACCTCACGAACAAAAGGCAAAGGAGGAAAAACCCAACACCCAACCCCAACCAACCAATTTTCCCTTGCAACCGCTGCAATCGTGTCTGCCTGTCCCGCATCGGACTTGTCAGCCACAAACGAGCCTGCAGCTGACGTGGACTTTTTACCCCCTCCATAAATCTTCGTCCGCGAAGCCAAGCCAAAGAAGAAAATGTCAAGACATTATACCCAGAATCTGCAGGCTTCCTTGTTTTAAGTAAAAGCACAACGCTGGAGAAACTCAGCAGGTCAAACAGCGTACTTTATATAGCAAAGATAAATCTGAACGATATTTCCCCAAACGCTGGTTATGTATCATTAGCTTTGCTGTGTTTCTCCAGCTGCCAGTCTCAGTAAATACAAGAACTGGCGGAGGGTGAGAGAGAAAGACGCGGCGTGATTAAAAAGATCAGCTAAAGTAAAATAGAAGAAAAAAAGGAAAGGAGAGGTTTGCAATGTGGAGTTAGACCCGTAGAGGAACATCTCAAAAGGACGTGCACCAGCACTCAGAAGGGCTGGAATGGAGAAGGCTGAGAAGGAGAAGGCGAGTGGCGGACAGGGAAGACCATCATGACTTGAAGCGCATTTACATGGCAGACAGACAGGGGCAGAAAAGCAAAAGATGGGAGGGGAGCAGAGAGGGAGAGGGGGGGGGCGAGAGAGGAATGGAGGACTGGGGACGAAGGGACAGAGACAGAAAGACAAATACGCACAATGGCTCTGAGATTACGCGACAGGATGGCAAGGAAACAAGAGAGAAGGAGGCGAGCGAAGAAGAGCAAGGGAGAGAAGCCGGGGAAGGAGGGGAGGGGAGAATCAAGTTTCACAACCAAAGTGGACGCTTGATGCGTCCCTGGGAGAAAAGGGATGAAGAGAGGGGAGGACAAGAATCAAGGAAGACTGGGACAGTGAGGGTGAGAAACGTGTCAGAGACAGCGAGACATTCCCACGGGAATAAATAGACATAGAAAAGCTATCGGCTGCCACAAGGTAAAGCCTATTGACTGTCAACGCATCGCCGCTGTCACGTTCACACTCGCACCCGGGCACTATCTGTCCCCTCCAATCCCGACTTCCAGGCACCTGCACCATATCCCCTCTCCTCCCTCCCCAGCCCCGGACGCCTCATTTACTGCTGCCGGTCACTGCCTCAGGCACTCTTGACAGTTCCAGGCATATCGCTGCCAGTCTCAATCACCCTGGCAGCCCGGGCCGCTTTCAGCTGCCACAGACCGAGACTCGAAGCAGGGTATTATAGCTCCTGGAGGTAAGTAGACCTCCTGGCCGGCTTTTCCGGTTTCAGATGGCCACCCGACAGCCACACAGGAGTATAATGTGCAGCTTTACAGCGGGGTATTGTGGCCAACTGAAAGCGGCTAAACCCTTCTTGAGCCTTTCCCCTCTGACTTCTCAGCTTCTTTCTCTCCCACCCTCCCACCTCTTACCCTAAGCTCTCCCCCCCCCCCCTTCCTCCGGCCACCTTTTTAATTTAGGCGTCTACTTGTTTTTCCTAACTCCTGACGACAGGAATTGTCGGTGACCTTTTGTTTCCTTTAGCTGCTACGTGACCTGCTGAATTTGGCAGCGGCAGTTTTTTTTTATTGTTGAACGAGAACTGTTCTGCAGGAGATGCAGCCAAACAAGCCCCTGCGTTTCTTGGTCCTGAGAATGTCCTACTGCAGAAAACATACCGCTGCTTTATGGGGACGCTGCTTGATCAGTTTACTTTCTCCAGCATTTTTGTTTACTGAAATAAAAACGATCCTAACATCGCCGCCTTTAATCCAAATCATTTACAATTCTGTCAAAATAAAAGTCCCGGCTGCATGCTGTGTTGAATTGTTCTAGTCGCGTTGTTTCTCCCCGCCCCCTCCCCCCTTCCCCCCTCCCCCTCCCCCTTCCCCCCTCCCCTCCCCCTTCCCCCCTCCCCCCTCCCCCTCCCCTTCCCCCTTCCCCCCTCCCCTTCCCCCTTCCCCCCTCCCCTTCCCTGTTCGTTTGAGCTAATTTTGTTTATCAAATGGAAATAACCAAGGTGAAACTTCCAAATAGGAACCATTTATCCCTTTAAATGGTTCCTATTTGGAAGTTTCACCTTGGTTATTCAACTCCTTTGGGGAACATTTTTAACATGAATCATAACAAATCAATTTAATTACGAGTTACTTTGATATTCAGAGATGGTTATTTAATAATAATTCGACCATTTTGTGTACCTAGAAATGAGATTTAAATCCACAATTTATTGGGGAAAATAGACAAGCTATTTTTTTTTCTTTCACACATTATCTTAAGATTTACAGGCTTTGTTAAAAATTGTATGCAACATTTCTTAACACAAAACACTGAAAATAAATTTTAATTTATTATGTAAAATTAAGTTCATGATTGTGATACTACAGATTCTATCACCAATGTGTGTATGTACATATGTACAGATGGTAGTGTGAAATGACTGTGATTGGCTGAGAGTGTAGCCACGCCTATTGGCAGGTCTTAAAGGATTGCTCCTAGCCAGCCCAGGTCATTCTGGACTGGTTGATCTACATATGATATGGTCCAGTCTTTTAGTTAATAAAAGCCTTGGTTTGGATCAACAAGTCTTTGGTTCTTTCGACGTGCTCTACAATGATTTTGCAAACTTGATCTGCAATATGCAACAATAGTAAGAATTTTGGTGCGTATGTACATTGTACAATGTATAAAACAATAAATTTGAACTAGGAGGCAAAGTCTCAAGATTCAGGGTAGTACGTTGAAGATGGTGATGAGGAGGAACTGCTTTTCACTGCCCGGTGAACAAGTGGAGGCCTTCTCTACATCAGAAGAGACTGGACACAGACTGGGAGATTGCTTTATTGAGCACCTTGGCTCTGTCTGCAGTAATTCTGCATCCTCTTCCCTTGCCGACATGCCTGCCCATGGGCTCATGTATTGCCAGACTGAGACCACCCGTAATTTGGAGGAACAAAACTTTATCTTCCAAATGGGTACCCTCAACCGGATGGCATTAATGTTGACTTCTCTAGCTTTCATTGAACACCACCACCACCACCCCCCCCCCACACTTCCTTGCCATCTCTCCATTATAACCCCGTCTCCTTTCGCAAAGAAATGATAAATTCTACCTAGCCCCTTATCACATTCAATTAACACCTTTTGTTGGTCTGGATTCCTCCCCCATTGTCTGAATTCTGAGACCTTCTGATACATCCTACTTCTGCCTTTTCTGATTTTTCCTGGAAGAGGGGCTCCGGTCCGAAACTTTGGCAATATATCTTTGACTCCTATAGATGCTGAAAAGACCAGCTGAGTTCCTCCAGCATTTTGGTGTTTTTATCATCTTAAATGGCCACAGTCAGAGCACATCTCTTCACAACTCCTTGGTTATCTTGCTAAGTTCTCAATAAGGTGAGGTGGGTGGAATTTGAAAGGGATGCAAGGAGATAGTTGCTCATTCAGAGGGTGGTGGGAAAATGGAGCAAGCTGCCAAAGTGATAGAGCCAAGTACATTAGCTACCTTTAAGAAATACTTGGATAACTAGATGGATGAGAGGGTGCAGGAATGTAGGACTACAGTAAGAGGGGTGTCCATTGTTTATGTTAAAAAGTACTGTTTTTAAAGACGTGGCAAGTATTTTCACTGATAAATACTTTATATAAACACCTGCTGAGTTTTTCCAGCATTTTTCTGTTTATACTGCAATCACAGCACTTTTGTGCTTCTCTCTATTTGGATTAACCGATGGCCATTTTGATAATTAAAACACCTTCATGTTATAGTACATACCTATTATATATTTATCAGCAAGAAATTGTAACATCTATTTAATTGATTTGCTGCCACTTTTAACAAATTTAAGAAAGCATAAGGATAGCCCTCTCGCAGCTTCGCATGCAAGTTTCAAAAGTATCAAAATTCTTATTGTAAGCATAAGTGCTGAACCAGTATAAACAACATTCTGCAAGATATAATGTATAAAGCAATCACATTACAAAAATTCAATGTTCATTTTAAAAATGTCTGACCTGGAACAGCTTTTAATGCCGTGGTAGCTAAATGCGCAATGTCTTCCATAATAATCCAAAACAACTGCATCAACATTGACACGATCATCATTCTGTGAAGCTATGAAGAGTGTTGTGGCTTTCTGCCTACTGTTAAAAAAAGGCCAGGTTTACACAATTTTCTGTGAGCTTCAGCACTGTTTATTCACTTGTTTCACGGTCCGTATGTGAGATTCTGAATGCACTATTACACATGCATCACACAAGCTGCCAGCCTCACTCTGGTTTCAGTGTTCCAATGTTTCAACATAAAAGCCTTCGGGCACACTTCTAATGGTTTCAAAATAAAAGACCTGCTAATAGCAGCATTAAACATTACATCTCCCTTCAATAACAAAAATATCATGGTACAATCTTCTTGTGCAGAACAAACCCTTTTTTTTCTCCAATAGGTAAGTGTAACAAATCACATATGTAGTATACAAGTCACAATGCAGGTAAATGCAACAGGTCACATAACAGCTTGTTTTCCAATAGGGCAGCGTTCTTCGTTCACCCTTTCAGTCATTTATTAGTCAAGGACTTGCTTTGACTTAATGGCACGACCATACCTTGTGCGGGGATATGGCCCAGAGTGATCCGGTTTGCACACTGAATCAGGGTGAGGTTGCTGTTGCCCTTGTTCGCCTTGTCCAGTGATCAGGTCATCACCTGGTCCAGTGATCAGGTTGTCCTCGCTGATCTCAGGCTGTAGTAGGTTGGGTGTGGGCTTATCATCTCGGGTGTCGAGAAGGTGGCGTGGGTGCACCTGAAAGTCTGTCCGTCGCAGATTTCGATGTAGTAGCTTCGTGGGGTTTCTGCGGTTTGGATGACTCTTGCTGGTTTCCACGTACCATCTTCCTGCTGGAAGTGGATATGTGCTCCGGTGTGTCGTGTTGACAGCGGCCGAGCAGACTGGTCGTACTGCTGTTTCTGGCGTTGCTAGCAGTTCTCTCTCTTTACTTGCACTGTTCCCTGAGGGGCTACCTGAGGTTGTAACTGTAGTGTTGTCGTTGGTAAGATAGAGCGCAGCCTGCGGCTCATCAGGATTTGGGCTGGAGATTTGAAGCCGTCGACCGGTGTGTTCCTATACTCTATCAGGCTGAGGTATGGGTCTTTCTTGTCCTCTCTGGCCTTTGTGAGGATCGCTTTGCAGTTTGGACAGTCTTTTTGGCTACCCCGTTACTCTGGGGATAATGCGGGCTTGAAATGACATGCTTGAAACCCCATGACTCTGCAAACTGTTAGAATTCCCATGAGCTTATTACATGGCCCATTGTCGTTAACAACTTTTTTTTGGTATGCCGTGTCTAGCAAACCCTATTTTCATTTTATGGATTACAGCGACTGAGGTTATGCAGTGCTGGCGTTCAATTTCAAAGTATCTGCTGAGTTAGTCTCATATGACGATGTAGTTCTGAGTTCCAGGCAAATAGATCTATTACTACATCCTGCCATGGGTTCTCTGGAATCGCTTGTGAGAGAATGGGTTTCTTAGTGTTGGTGTTGCAGTGTGTTTGGCATATGTCACACTTCATTACTGTTTCCTCTATCTGTTGACTCATGCCTGGCCAAAACATTATGTCCCTAGCCCTGTGTTTGCTTTTCTCCACTCTAAAATGTCCCGTGTGAATGTCTGTTCTGATCTTTCGTGGAATAATTATCTTCTCACCCTTTAGAAGGATTCCATCGGACTCTGTGATCTCGTCACAGTAATTCCAGTATTCGCTGATTTGTGGGTGACACCTTTTCCTCATCTCCAGCCAGCCTGACCGAATGACCTGCTTGAGGGTGGACAGCTGCTTGTCCTGGGCTGTGGCTGCCTTGATGTCACCTAGCCAGTCAGCACTCACAGGAGCTGCACAGATGACAATGTGTATCTGGGTCTCCATAGCCTCGGATAGTGAACTGTCCTTGTCATCCATGGATTTTCTTGACAGTGTGTTGGCTGCTAGGATCTCTTTGCCCAGTCTGAGGATGAGTGTTATGCTGTATTTTTGTAGCACGAATATCATGCACTGTAGATGTGGAGGTGCGAGGGCTAGTGGCTTGCGGAGTATTGTCTCTAATGGCTTGTGGTCTGATTGCACAGTTGCGCGTCACCCTTAGGTGTATTCGTGGAATCTCTTACACCCGTATAGAACTACACAGAGCCCCTTTTCGATTTGGGGATAGTTTTGCTCTGTGTTATTAAGTAGCTTTGATCCATATGCAACCGGTCTGCCTTCCTGCATGATGGTTGCACCCAGGCCAGACGCGCCCACTTGGAGTGTCAATTCCTTCTCAGCATCGAAATAGGCTAACACTGGCCCCAGTTCTGCTGTGATTGCATCTTACATCTGCTGAAACACTTTCTCATAGGTTGTGTCCCATTTGAACTCTGTGTCACGTGTTACAAGGTGTCTGAGCAGTACACTCACCTTGGCCAGGATGGGAGCGAATCTGGCAAGGTAATTCATCATGTCGAGGATAGTCTCCAGCTACGCCTCGTTTTCTGACGGCTGCACGTCCCTGACGGCTTTCACCTTGAAAGGGTCTGGTTTCAGGCCATCAGCTATAAGTCTATGTCCGAAGTAGCTCACTTCGGACTCAAAGATGTGGCATTTGTCCAGGTATAGCCACACCCCTCTCTCTGGTCCGGCTGAGGATGACTCTGAGGTTACGGTCATGCTCCTCTCTTGTCTTTCCGAACACGATGATGTCGTCCACGATGCTAGCCACTCCACCGAGGCCCTCGTATGTTTCATCTACCCTCCTCTGGAACTCGTCCTGGGCAGACGCAATGCCGAAGAGCAGTCTGAAAAAATGATATCTGCCATAGATGGAATTGAATATAGTGGGCAGGGATAATTCCTCACTGAGTTTGATAGCCCAATAGCCCTATCTTGCATCTAAGATGCTGAAGAATTTTGCCCCAGCCAGTTTGGATGTTACATCCTCAAGTGTGGGTAAGGGATAGTATGGCCATAGTATTGCTTTGTTCAAAGGCTGTGGGTCCAGGCATACTCGGTGCTTGTATGTGTTTTGGCTTCTCACCGTTACCAGGACATTAACCCACTGGGCAGGCTCAGTCACTTCACAGATTATGCCGACCCTTTCCATGTTGTCTAACTCCATTCTTAAGCGTTCTCATAGGGCAAATGTTATCCTCCATGGCGGGCAAACCACTGGTGCTACGCTAGGGTCTATCATGAAACTGCACTCACCTTGGAATTCACCGATGCCTTGGAAAATATCTGCTTACTCACTCAGTACGTTGCACTCTTCCTCACTGTTGTCGGTGAGCGCATATACCACCTTGATGAGTCCCAGGGCTTTACACGTTCTGTAGCCTAGGATGAGTGGGCCGTTGCAGTCTATGATGTAGAACTTCTGGGTGGTTGACTTGTTCTTGTATCTTCCTACCAGGTTGCAGTAGCTGTTCACTTTCAGCAGATGCCCCCCGTAACAAAGTAGCTTACACTTGTCAGTCATTAGTGGTGTGCTGGGCATAAGTTTGTAAAAGTCTTTTGCAGGTATCACACTCGTTTGTGCTCCAGTATCCAATTTGAATGTCATTTTTTTTATTCTGTAGTCCCAGACCTATGCCTGCATACACACTATCCTCATCTTCCTTCTCTGATGTAATAGTACCCACAAACAGCTCTGAGTCAAAATCTTCATTCCCCTTTATGACAGTATGTACATCTCTGTGTCCTTTTCTGCTTGGAGCACGGGACTTTGACTTGCATGCTCTTGCAAAGTGGTTGAGTTTTTGGCACTTTAAGCACTGTTTTCCCTTTGCTGGGCATTCTGCTAGCTTGTTGTGGTGTCCTCCACACACACACACTGTATGCTTTATTAAACATCTTCGGGCTTTTGTTTTGCCTGCTGCCATTTCTTGCAATGTCTTCACTGCTGTCACTAGCCATGGCCTTGAGCTGCACCTGTGCTAGCTCATAGGAATGGGCTATTCGATTGCCTTATCTAGCATGAGCTCCGGCCCCTGACTAAGCAACTTCTCCCTTTCTCTAGGTGAGTTGGTAGAAAATACTATACAGTCTCTGACCATTTCTTCATTATTTGCATAGTTTGAGCTCAGTCACAAAATGCTCAAATGACTCACCACTCCCCTGTGTATTCTCGTGGAATTTGAACCTGGTGAATATGGGATTAGCTTTCGACGTGAGGTATGCTGAAAATCCATCACAATATGTTTTTAGCACTTTTGTATCGCCCTCACTCACCGTAAAAGTGTTGCTTATGTCCTGTCCTTTGTCCCCGATCCACAGCAGGAGATAAATGCATTTCTCCTCCTCCGTTCTCCCACTAAGCGGGCCTGCGAACATGAGCTCAGCATGCTGCTTGAATTGCCGCAATACATCAGGTAGGTTGAGTGATTCCCAGTCCAACCTTGGGGTAGGGACACCAAAGGCTTCCATTATTTTCTCTACCTTTTTTTTGAAGTGGGTTCCTTATTACTCTGACACCATATTGTGGCTTTCTGCCTACTGTAAAAAAAAGGCCAGGTTTACACAATTTTATGGGAGCTTCAGCACTGTTTATTCAATGTTTCACAGTCCGCATGTGAGGTTCTGCATTCACCATTACACAGGCATCACACAAACTGCCAGCCTCACTCTGGAACACTTCTAGTGGTTTCAAAATAAAATACCTGCTAATAGCAGCATTAAACATAACAGAGAGTTCATCAAAAATCTTGATCAATAGTCTCAGCAGGTTGTTAGCTATTATAGTATTCCTGTTTCACTGCGACAAGACTACCACCAGTAATTGCAAGTATCAAAATAAAAGACGGTCATGCCATTTCGTGCTTGCGTAGGCTGTGATGGAGCCATTTGGGAGAGTCAAACAAATCAGAAGAGTATTGGCTTCATTATACAAGTCACTTGCCACCAGATCTCTCAAGATGTGTATTACTGGAATGGACTGCAAACTATTCCAGAGGAGAGTGGGATTCCAGTTGAAAGAATGAATAGGGTAAGCAGAAAGGGCTTTAAAGTTTATCAAAGGAGAGAGTGGGGTGGGAAGTGGCAGGATAACAAATAGTTAGAGGCTGTATCAAAGTCAAGTAGAAGAATCTGAGTCAGAAAAGCCAGTGCGGTCATGATACCATCAGACAGGAGCAAAATTAGGCTATTCAGCCAATCGACCCTACTCCGCAATTTAATCTTGAGCTGATCCATTCTCCACAACTCCACTGCCTGGCCTTTTCCCCATAACCTTTGATGCTCTCCCTGGCTAATCAAGAATCTATCAATCTCTGCCTTGAATACACCCAATGACCTGGCCTCCATAACCACCTGTAGCAACAAATTCCACAGATTTACCACCCTCTGGCTGAAAAAATTCTGTTCTAAGCAGACGCCCTTCAATCTTGAAGTTGTGCCCTCTTGTTCTAAACTCTCTCACCATTGGAACCAACATCTGCATCTACTCTGTCCATCCCTTTTAATATTCAAAATGTTTCAGTGAGATCCCACCTCATTCTCCCAAATTCCAATGAGTACAGGCCAAGAGCTGTCAATCAACATATGATGACCTTTTAATTTCCAGAAACATCATGGTGAACCTCCTCTGAAACCTCTCCAATGTTAACACATCCTTTTGTAAATAAGCAAATCAAAACTCCTCTCAAAACTCCAAGCAAGATCTCACCTTATAAAGCCTCAACATCTCATCCTGCTCTTCCATTCTTCTTAAAATGAATGTCAGCATTGCATTTGCCTTCTTCACCACAGACTCATCATGCATGTTTACCTTCAGGCTATCCTGCATGAGAACTCCCAAGTCCCTTTGCATCTGGGTATTTTCAATTTTCTCCCTTTGGTGGAACTACTGCATAGCAAGAAAGGGTCGAGTCTCCTGATACCACCGACAAAGAGGGCCATGCCAAGCAGTCCTCTATAGTAAAATGGAAGTGGTATTTTGGTGACCGAGCAGAATCCGGTCCAGAAGGGATCATGTCATTTTCACAGGCCCAGGACCTAGTCCCAGACATACCCAAAATCGCTGTGTCCTGGGGCCACTTTTTCAACTTCAGCAAAAGTTGCAGGCCTAGTTCAGACGGTTCCAGCCACTGGAAAGGAGGGAAGAAATGTTGGGAAGCGGCAGCACTTCATCCCACCATGGGGGAAAATATTAGCGAAAGGGGTAGGTGGGTCCAGTCAATTTTCCAAGCTAGCAGCAGTAGTGCTTACCCTATGGGACACCACCAGGACTGTCTACATTTATACATACTCTTGGGTAGTAGCCAACGGTATGGCAGTATGGATAGCTCGGTGGCATAAAATTGGGTGGGACAGGAACACCGCTGTTTTATGTGGGATCAGGCAATGCACAGGAAAATTTCAGTACATCATGTGCACGTCCATACACACAAAAACATGAATGAGGCTAATCACAATGTCGCTGTGGACCAAGCTGCCCAAATATGCTTTGCCACTGCATCCCTTGATAAAACCAACCTCAGTTCATTAGCTATATGGACACAGCACAAACGTGGGCATTTAGGGGCCATTGATACACAACATTGTGCATAATTATTCAGGGTCGCCCTGACATTGGATCAACGTTAGGCTGCTATTGCTATTTGCCCTGTCAGAAGGTTGGCCCACGGGGCCATGTGGTTGGCCCACGGGGCTGCCAGGTTATATACGCTGTGGCACAGGAGTTGGTCAAATATGATTATATTGGACCACTCCCGTGCCAAAATTTAAAAAAAACAATACGCCTTGGCGATGGTGGACACATGACTCCAGTGTTCTGGAGGCCGTGCCCTATGAGAGGGCCAATCAGAATAGCATCATCAAAGGATTGCAGTACCTCTCCACCATCTCTGGAGTTCTGTGGGAGGTGCAATCCAATCAGGCCTCACACTTTACTGGAACTAAGATACAAAACTGGCTACATAAGCCGGTATCTCATGGCTGTTGCATATCCCCTACCATCCACAAGCATCAGGGTTAATGGAGCACATTAACGGTCTCCTCAAGCAAAAGATATGCATGCTGACACCTGATAACCCACTCAAGGCGTGGCTCGGTGTGCTGGAAGAAGCCCCACTGCACAGGGGGATTCCCGCTTTCCAGACATTTGGCCACATCTGTACATCAAAAATTGGACAAGATTGATCTTCATGACCCTGAGGAATCAGGTAGGGTATGGGTGCAGCAGCCACAAGGTCCTCCCAAAAAAAAGGGGAGGTAGTCACTCGAGGACTGGAAAGCACTCCCAGGTGCAACTGTATTAATATGTTATCACACTGATAAACACTCAGAGTGAAAAATAGCATCCACTCACCCACCTGGGAGAGCAAAGATCATTCGATTGGTATGGAAGACCACCCTGCAGATAACGACCACTTCAGCTACACATACAGCTGCAATTTCCCACACTAGTTATCAAAACAGACTGTTGCAATCCCGTCACTGATTTCAGCCAGCAACCAAGAAGAAACATTTGTCACCTATTATGCATAGTTATTGATTATCTTCATAGTGATTGCAGAGTAATGTGACTTCCAAGGGGTAGAATGTTGTGTGTGGAGGAAACGTGACTTCCCTGCTTGTCTGGAATGTATGTATTGTGGGTGGTCACATGTCCTCCCTGTCTGAAACATATTCGGAAGTCACATCACCTGTAAATCAAGGTTGAGCCCATTAGTGCACACTTGCCATTGGCTCATTTAATCCATGTTGGTATGGTCTCTCCTTCAAGAAAAGGACGCAATAAATCACATCTGAGCTGCTCAATAATAATTATAAAAACTTGGAAGTTGTAGTCCCCCAGTTCATATTTTCATGTTAATTTCTGCATTGATACTCTAGACATTTTACCTTTCCATAAAAATTTCCAAACCCATTTATTGAGTTTCTTAAAAAAATTTTTTGAGGTACTGAAATATGTAAGAAATAGTGAATTCTTGGAAAAATGTTTATCTTTATACAATTGACTGTCCCTATTAAAGGTAATAGATAATGTTATCCACTTTTTAAAATCCTCTTTAACTTTATTAACCAAAGGTAGGTAGTTCAATTTAAATAAATTCTTCAAATTATCATCTGTTCTAAACCCCAAATATTTGATCCCACTTTTCAGCCATTTAAACTGAGTATTTCATTAACATAACGTATGATCACCTTTTGTAAACAGAAGAACTTCACTTTTATCCCAATAGGTTTTCTTTTCCTTGATGGTATTTAACAGCACTGTGCACGCATTATCCCTGTTGCAACCTTCCCAAATGCGTCTTCTGTAAATAAAAGTCATTTACTGTCAGACTGTGTTCAAAGTCCTTGCTTTTGTGACTCATAGAACACTCACTCACAGCACACAGTAATAATTGGAAGGACTAGTGGTAAGTAATATCCATTTCATTCAATCACTTTCACTTTTCACTTGTCAGGAATATTAAAGTTAAATAGAAGTAAAATAGATAGCATATTTAGAAAGGAGATTACATGATTATAAAATGAAAACAATTGAAAGTTTGTGAAACGTTTATTTTTTCCCCTTGAAGAAGATCATAACATAAATCATCTTCTGGATTAATCTGAGTTTTCACATTAATTCCACTATTCTAATCTTGAGTTATTACAAATTGAGGAAACACATGGTATTTATGCTACTTTTTAAAATCTTGTCTCAAAGAGATTACACAAGGACAAACAATAGATCAAACAACACACAAAATGCAGAAGAATAAATACAAAATAAATTAAAGGCAAGTTCATTTAATACTTAATAAATCCAATATTATAGAACCTTTCTTTTCATAAATTTGCAAATCTTACAAGCAAGCAGAAAAATATCATTCTGTATGAAGAGCATTAGCAATCATGGTAAGCTTATGTCTTAGTCCTTCTTTCTTCTGTTTCAGGTATCTTTCCATGGCCTTGGCTTCTTCCAGAATTGTATTAAGTTGTTGGATATGCTTTGCATTCACTGCTGTTCTCTGACTTACATAAGCATCAAGAAAGATTTTACTAGACTCTGGATAAGATATTCAATTAATGTTTGTATTGAATGAAAAATAGTTACCTTTGAGTTTCTGAATATGTAGACAATAGAGTATTAATTATCTCATTGACATCTGTTGAAAAATATAAAGAGTGTAACTTGCAACAATTTTTCTCAACATAGCTCTCTGGGTTACAAATGACCAAATGTATTGGAATCTGACATTACACAAGTTCTCCCAAGGTAGTAATAATAAAATGTTTCATGTTATCATTGGTGATGATATACAGAATATACTCCATTATTTTAATTGAGAGCTGTGTGAGTGATGTTTTGATGAAATGAAAAAATTATAGCAAGTGTATGTAGAGAGATACACTATGGATAGTTACAGAAAAATGAATGTTTCTGATATGAGGAAATCAGCTGAAATTCATAAATATAGTTGCAGAAGACTATTCATCCCTCCAAACCTGCACCACCAATTAATATGGTCATGGCTGATCATGCAGCCTCAGTACCCTATTCCTGCTTTCTTTCTATACCCATTGATCCATTCAGTTGCAAGGACCACATCCAACCCCCTTTTGAAAATATCTAATAAACTGGCTCCACAACTTTCTGTGGTACGGAGTTCCACAAGTTCACAAATCTCAAGAGTGAAAATGTTTCTCTTCATCTCAATCCTAAATACTTAATCCTTATCTTAAACCATGACATCTTGTTCTGGATTGCCCAACTTCAGGAACATTATTATTGCATTGTATCTGTCCTTTCAGAAGTTGTAGGTCTTCATGAGATCACTTTTAATTCTTCTAAATTCCAATGGATATAACCCTAGTCTATCCAGTCTTTTTTTCATATATCTCAGCCTGGTGAGTCTGCATCTGCACCCCCACAACAGCAAAAATGCCCTTCTTCAGATTAGTAGACCAAGAACTGTACACAAGACTGAAGGTATCACCTCATCAAGGTCCAATATAACTACAGTAAGGCTTCTATATTCAAAGCCTCTCGCAATAAAGGCCAACGTGTCATTTGGTTTCTTCACCACCTGCATTCCAACCTTCCATATCTGATATATCTAGGTCTCGTTACACTTTCCTTTTCCTAATTGGCACTATTCAGATAGTGATTTGCCTTTCTGTTATTGCCACCAAAGTCAATAACCTCACATTTCACCACATTATACATTTTCCCACTCTCCTAATGTCCAAGACACACTGCAGCCTCTTGGTATCTTTATCACATCTCACACTGCTACCTTTAGTGTCATCTCCAAATTTAGAGATATCACACAATTCCTTCATCTAGATCATTAATATACTGCCTGCCAATTTGAAAAGGACCCATTTATAACTACTCCTTACCTCCTGCCTGCTAAACCATTCCCTTTCCATATCATATTTCATCCTATACCATGTTTTATCTTCTTACATTTTGCACACCAACCTCTTGTTCAGGACCTTATCAAATGCCTTTTCAAAGTCCAAATGCCCCAGATCAACTGGTTCACTGTTGTCCACACTACTGCTACATCTTCAGAAAATACTCAAAAATTTGTCAAGCATGATTTCCCTCTCACAAGTCTGTGCTCACTTGCACAAATCCTCTCAAAATGTGCAGCAATAACATCTATAATAATTGATTGCAGAATTTTCTGCACTACTAAAGTCAGATTAACTGGTCTGTAATTTTCTGATTTTTCTCTCCCTTCTTTCTTAAAAGAATTACTTTCCAATCCAAAGGAAATAATCCAGAGTGTAGAGAATGTTGGAAAATATTCACAAATGCATTCGCCATCTCCAGGGGCACCTTCTTAAGTACTCTGGGATGCAGACTATCAAGCCATAGGAATTTATCTACTTTCAACACAATCAATTTACCAAATGATTTCAAATCTGATGACAATTTCCATCAGATCTCTCGTATTCCTAGAATATTGTGTGTATCTTCCTTAATGAAGAAAGAACAAAATAATTTCATCCAGTTGGTCTCCTATTTCTTTGTCCATTGTTTTAAACTCGTATGTTTTCAAATGCAAATTCAGAGTTTAAAGGGATATAGGTCAAATGCAAGCAGGTAAAACTAGTGTGTATGGGACATTTTGGTCAGAATGGGCAAGTTGGTTCTGTTACTAATAAGTGACAGGTAAAATTTGGAGTAATGTTTGAGCCATTGGAAAAAAAAAATGGTCTATTTCCAACATCAAGTATAACATTTTCCAACAACATCATCCCCTAGCATTCAAATTTCTCCAGCCAACATCAATATATTTCATGATTGCTGTATATATTTCAGCTGCAAGACCCAACTCCCTCATTAACCTATTCTCTTTTCTTTCCTCTTAAAACGATACTTAAATCTTAGCGTTTTTCAACAAGGTTACCAGGAAAGTTGACAAAGGGAAGTTAGACAGGAAGATTTGAGCACTCGTATTCATGGTGAACTTGATTTGACAATGGCTGGACAGGAGAAGTCAGAGAGTAGTGGTGGATGATTTCTTCTCAGAATGGAGGCCTGTGACGAGTGCTGGGACTATTGTTGTTTGTCATTTATATCAACAATTTAGATGATAATGTGGTAAATTGGATCAGCAAGTTTACAGATGACACTAAAATTAGAAACATTGTGGACAGTTAAGGTTTTCAAAGCTTGCAGAGGGATCTGGACCAACTGGAAAAAATGGGCTGAAAAATTGGCAGATGGAATTTAATGCAGACAAGTGTGAGGTGTTGTATTTTGGAAGGACAAACCAAGAGAGGATATAAACATTAAATGGTAGGGCACTGAGGAGTGCAGTAGAACAGAGGGATCTGAGAAATTCAGATACATAATTCCCTGAAAGTGGTGTCGCAGGTGGATAAGGTTGTAGATTCAGATTTCAGATTTATTGTCAGATTATATCCATAACATCACATACAACCCTGAGATTCTTTTTTTTCCATCAAGGCTGAATTATCACTTGTTGGTAGTGCAAAAAACTACACAGCATATACTGTAAATAAAAAAGAACTGTAATCAGATAACAAACTGGCTGTGCAATACAGAGAGAACAAGAGAAAATCAATAAAATGCACAAGTAAGTCCTAAATGAATCCCTGATTGACTTTGTTGTTGAGGAATCTGAAGGTGAAGGGGTAGCAGCTGTTCGGCTACAGTGAGAACAGAGGGTGTGCTGGATGGTGTGGGTCCTTGATAATTGCTGCTCCTCTCCTATGCCAGCTTTTCATGAAGATGTTCTTAATAGTGGGGAGGGTTTTGCCTGTGAAGTCCTGTATTATGTCCTCTATTTTTTGCAGGGCTTTATGCTCAGAGGTATTGGAGTACCCATACCAGCCCATGATGCAGCCAGTCAGCACACTTTCCACCACATCTCTGTAGAAATTGCCAGGATTTCTGGTGATATAGCAAACCTCCACAAACTCCTAAGATGGCATGCTTTCTTCATGATGACATTAGTGTGCTGGGTGCAGAAAAGATCCACTGAGATAATGAGAACTTAATTTGCTCACGCTCTCCACCTGATTCCCCCAATGATCTCTGGATTGTAAAAAAGAGCTTTCGGCTTATTGCCCTTCATAAATCAAAGTATTGAGCACAGGAGTTAGGATACTATGATAAAGACATTGTATAAGACATTGGTGAGGCCAAATTTGGAGTATTGGGTGCAGTTTTGGTCAGCTAACTACAGGAAAGATATCAACAAGATAGAAAGAGTGCAGAGAAGATTTATTAGAATGTTGTCTGGATTTCAAGAACTGAGTTACAGGGAATGGTTCAACAGGTTTATTCCCAGGGGCATAGAAGATCAAGGGAAGATTTGATAGATTTATCTAAAATTATGAGGAGGATAGATAGAGTAAATGTAGGCAGGCTTTTTCCACTGAGGATAGGTGAGATACAAACCAGAGGACATGGGTTAAGGGTGAAATGGGAAAATTTTAAGGGGAAACACGAGGGGGAACTTTTTCCACACAGAGTGGTGGGAGTGTGAACAAGCTACCAGCTGAAGTGGTGAATGCAGGCTCAATTTTAACATTTAAGAAGAATTTGGACAGGTATATGGATGAGAGAGGTAATGAGAGCTGTGGACTGGGTGCAGATCAAGGCAACAACAAAAAAAAAACAGCGTCTAGAAACAGTCTGTTTCTGTGCTGTAATATTCTATGGTTTTAAAACCACTCCCATACATTTGAGAATGCCAAAACTTTTTTTGATCAGGTCCCATGTAAACCTAGGTTTTACTGCACTAAAGAACTGCTGTTGCTGCATCCATGAATTTTGGCCAAGAAAACTTTCCCAAAACTAAATTGTAACAATGTGTTTTAAGAAACATTCAAAGGACAGTACCATATAGTTGATCATTAAAAATAAAAAGTGCACTATTTGCACATTATTACCATGCACAAGTTTTTCCATTGATCCTGAATTAGAGTAACCTTCTCCATCTGAAGCAGAAGCCGAGGCTACATGCCGTTTGGTCTGAGCAGTTGTTGCAGTGTATTCATTCTGTGATATGCAAGTGACATAGGTATAACATTGCACCAAAACCTCAACCTCTGCAGCACATTTTTTTTTAAATCACTTTGGCAGTTATAAAAGAAAGTTTGAAATAGGTATGCAATTGATGGAGACAGAGAGATCCAGAAAGGGGAGAGTGTTGTCATAGATGGATCAGGTGAGATTGAGATCAAGGTGGAAATTGGCCACAAAGTGAATGAAGTTGACAAGCTCATCGTGGGTGCATGAAGCAGCCCCAATGGAGTCATCAATATAACAGAGGAAAAGTTGAGGGGCATTGCCTGTGTACGCTTGCAGCATGGTTTGCTTCAGAAAGGCCACAAACAGGCAAGCGTAGCAGGGACCCATGAGGGTACCCATTTCTACTCCTTTGATTTGGAGGAAGTGAGTTGAGTTAAAGGAAAAGTTGTTTAGAATGAGGACAAGATCTACCAAGCAGAGGAAGATGGCAGTAGAGGATGACTGTCAGGTCTCTGGTCCAGAAAGAAGAAAAGTGCTTTAAGACTTTCTGTATAGGGGATGGAGGTATAAAGGGATTTCGACATCCATCATGAAGATGCAGCCACAGCTGCAAACTCCAACCCTGACCCTGGCCACCTACCCAAAGGAGCTCCCGATGCGGTGGTCGCAAACTCCAACCCTGGCTCTAAATGCCTACTCACAAGGAGCTCCCAACACTTTGACTGCTGACACCAGTATTGACCCCAGCCACCTACCTGCAGGAGATCCCAACTCTTCAGCCATCGACTCTCATCTGGGCCCGGCTGCCCTTGTGCCACACTGAATTCAACCACGTGGCTCCCAAAATAGACTTCTAATGTGGTCCTGACCTCATTGCTGGATCCCTCTAATTACCCCCTACCTCTGACCTTCCCAAACCTCCACCTTCTCCTTCCCCCAACCCTCCACCTCCCCCCGATCTCTGCTACTCTACCCTCCCTAACCCTCCATTTCCTCCAAACAGCTCCCACTCTGAACCCTGCTTGGTCTTTACCATCCCCTTTGACCTTCCCCTCTCTTACATGGAGTGCTTGGTCCTCAGCAGAGACCTTACCTTTGCCAACCTCCTCCCACACCTTAAGGAGTACCACACATGCCATAATGCCGAAAGCTCTTTTTTACAATCCAATTGCTTCTGTCTCCGGGCCTACTTCCATGACCTTGACTCTCCACTCCCCCCCACCCAAAATCCCCTCTCCCACTTCACATTGTTCTGGCCCACTGCCACCCATGATCTTTTTATTTCCAACAACTACCAAGACATCTACCATCTCAATTTCACCACTCCCCTTTTGTATTCTAATCTTACTTCCTCCAAATGTTCTACCCTCCCATCTCTCCACAATAATTCCAACTTCACCATCAAACCCACAGAAAAGTGTAGTGCTCTTGTGGTCTGGTATACTGACCTCTACCTTGCCGAGGCCAGACGACAGCTCTTGGACAACTCCTCCTACATAGCCCTTCCTTAGTACCCAACCACTGCTCATCAAGCCACTGACTCCAACATTATCCCCAACCTCATCACCACTGGTTACCTCCCTCCACACAGCCTTTGACTTCCCACACTTCTCCTTTCTACCTTTTACAAAAACCCAACCCATCCAGATAGACCCATTGTTTCCACTTGCTCTTGCTCCACCAAACTAGTTTTTAATCTTTCCTTGACTATCTTTTCTCTCTTGGTTCAATCCCTTCCCACCTACATCTACAATACTTCACATGCCCTCCATCTTTTCAATGACTTCAGATTCCCCAAACTGGACCACCTCATCATCACGATGGATGTCCAATCCCTTTATACCTCCATACCCTATATAGGAGGCCTCAAAGCACTTCGCCTCTTTCTGGAACAGAGACCTAGCTAGTCACCTTCTACTATCACCCTCCTCCAACTAGCAAATTTGTCCTCATTCGAAACAACTTGTCTTTTAACTCATCTCACTTCCTCCAAGTCAAAGTCAAAGAAATAGATACCCACATGGGACCCAAATACACCTACCCATTTGTGGGCTTTATGGAGCAATCCATGCTCAAGCATACATAGGCAATGCCCCTCAACTATTCCTCCATTATATTGATGACTCCATCAGGGCTGCCTCATGTAACCATGATGAACTCATTAACTTCGTGGCTAACTTCCACCCCAAACTCAAACTCATCTGGTCCATCTTCGACAACACTGTCCCCTTTCTGGATCTGTCTCCATCTTGAGAGACAAGCTTTGACCAACATATATTACAAGCCCACCAACTCGCATAACTACCTCAACGACACTTCATTAAACCCTTTCCCCTGCAAGGATTCTATTCCCTTCTCTCAATTTCTCCATCTCTACCACATTTGTTCCCAAGATGAGGTCTTCCAGTCCAGATCTTCTAAAATGTCTGTCTTCTTCCACAAACATGGCTTCCCCACCACCACCATCAACTTAGCCTCACCCGAATCTCCTCCATTTCCTGCTCATCTGCCCTGACTGCCTCTGCCTCCATATGCAACCCCTTGTCTTCACCTACCATCCCACCAGCCTCCACATCCAACACATTATCTTTCATAATTTACAGCACTTACAACAGGATCCCACTACCAGACACATCTTCCCCTCTCCTCCCCTCTCTGCCTTCCATAGGGACTGCTCCCTCTGGACTCCCTCATGTGCTCATCCCTCCCCAACAATCGTCCCCACCACCCCCCCCCAAGGCCACACTTGCGCCCACACCTCCTCCCTCACCCAAAACAGGCCTTTCAAGTGAAGCAACACGTGTATCCGTAGGATTGATTTATTGCATCTGGTATTTCCTTTGTGGCCCATGTCTACATCAGAGAGACTAGGCAGACTGGGAAATTGCTTCGCTGAGCACCTTCATCTGTTTGCACCAGTGACAGAGACATCCCAGTAGCCAACCATTTCAGTTCTACATCACACTCACATGTCTGTCCATGGCTTCATGTACATTCCCATCAAGACCACCCATAAATTATCTGGGCACTCTGCAGCTGGGTGGCATTAACATTGCCTTTGTTGTTTTTGCTAACCTACTCTCCTTTCCCCCTGTCAGCTCTCAACCCCCTTCTATCTCTGATCTGACATTTTTCCATACCTTGATGAAGGGCTCCAGCCTGAAATGTCAGTTATGTATTTTTATCTTTACTATATAAAAGACACAGTTTGACCTGTTGAGTTTCTCCAGCATTGTGTTTTAATTCAACCAAGGTGTCTGTAGGCATTCATGTTTTACTTATGAGCAGATTATAGCAATTAGCATTTAAGGTAAAACTGGAAAAATCAG
Organism: Narcine bancroftii; assembly: GCF_036971445.1. Lineage (NCBI taxonomy): Eukaryota > Metazoa > Chordata > Chondrichthyes > Torpediniformes > Narcinidae > Narcine > Narcine bancroftii. The sequence goes on along the minus strand of NC_091476.1, from coordinate 108,645,265 downwards.
ATTTCAAATATCTTGTCATACAATCCTGAGATTCTTTTTCCTGTGGGCCAGGCAGAATTACAACTTATTGGTGGTGCAAAAAAAACTGTATACAATTTACATATTTAAACAAATATAAACAATACAGAGAGGAAAAAGGAAACAAACAATAAAGTGCAAAAGTAAGACTCCTTAAATGAATCCCTGACGGAGTTTGTTGTTGAGGAGTCTGATGATGGAAGGGTAGCAGTGGCTCTGAACCTGGTGGTGCGAGTCTTGTGGCACTCATTGGTATACCTCTTCCCTGATGGTAGCAGTGAGAATAGAGCATGCACTGCGTGTAAGGGTATGCAATAAAGAAAAGCTAAGCGAGCATCTTTATTGATTATAATTAATTAGAATTCTTAGTAATTTACAGTTTGAACTGTCTCAGATTCCTTTGTTTTGAATTAAAATATTCTTTGGATGATCTATTGTACTCATCCTGATTCTTTTAAAAATCACGTTACTGGGTAGTTCTCTATGAGAACCATTAGATACTTTCTTCAAGAGAAGAGCAATATTTTGCTTTGGATAGGCTGATGCATTCAGATGTTTTTAATATGGAGTCACTTACTTTATTTTTATGTTTAGAAATACAAAAAAAAATCAGAAGAAGAAATCTACAAAACTTTAAACACCTATGAATGTGAATTAGTGTTTTAGAACAGGCAAATTCTCAATATTCATTATTTGTGCTCAAAGCAAAGTTTTTCATTCAATCGAAATGTGACTTTATGTGTGGCATATCCAAAACGATGTTACCAATGAACAACTGCCCACTCTTCTACCATTGAAGGTTTTACATTAAATATAATAGCCTATCCATTTAAAATCACATCTTACCAGCAAGAAACGTGTGATCATATCATTTATTCAAATATAGAATAACATTTTTCAGATTATCAAATATGATTTATTTGTCTGAAACCCATTATTACCTAAATTTTCAAGAGATTGTTGCATGAAAGGCCCAATTTGAAACTATACATGCTTAATCCCATATTGAAACTGTACGCAATAATAAACAAAAATAATGTTGGAAACATTCAGCTGGCAACCACAAAAGGAAACAAAAATACATCAAAAGCAGTAGACTTTCTTCACAATGTGGAATACTGATTTAATTAGGAAGTCTCAGCATTTAACCCTATAAAATTTGTTTCTGGGAGAAATAATCAAAATACATTCTTTCAAAATGTATTAGGATGACTACCAAAGAGATTTTTCTCAAAGCATGATCCATTATAAAATTGGAGACAAAAAAAATTGTTCATTCCTTTGGGTTCTTAAGGACACTTTTTAATTTAATTAAATGAAGTCTAAAATTAATCAGAAATGGAGAAAGGAAATACAGGTAGATGAACTAATACAGAATTAATGATGTTTAAATTTTAAATCAAAGATTTATCTACAGTAGAACCCCTGATGACCGGCACCTATGGGAATAGTTAGATGCTTAAGATTGCATGTTGCGTGATTGGTGAACTAACCAAAATGGAACGCCAATTTTAAATTTTCGCTTTTTTTAATCTATTTCTGCAATTTTTTTTTCCCAGTTGCTTGAATTCCAGATAACTGGAATTTTACTGTAATTAATTATCAGTGTCAAAGCCAAATGCTCAAGTTCTGTGTCTGAAGTTCATTAACCATTTTATTTAATGCAAAAGTTGCTTCAATGAATTTTTTTCTGCACTATCTAAACAAAGCACCCATGTAGGAAACTGCAAAATTACTTGGTGGTAGAATCATATGTTGAAAGAAAATTCTGAATTAAATGAGTCAAAATGGAGTTGATTGGTTTAAAGAAGCTGAAAGACAGGATGGTGGGGGCTTGAAATTCACTGCCAAAATGGTGGTAAATGGTGGTAAAAGCAGAAACATATCACATAGAAATAGTATTTGGATGTGTTCTTGAAAAAGAACATCTTATGTGGCTATGACCAAGCACTAGAAAATGGGATTAGGCCAAAGGACACGGGAACATACTGCAGATACGAATAACTTAAATAATTTGATCACATTATTTGTTGTTAGGATGTGATTTAGATGCATACATTTTCTTTGCATCTTCCTTATCCAATATTTTACCAAGGCTTGGCAAGACAAAATCTTTAATGAAAATTGTATGATAGGTTGGCTTACATACCTCCATTTCTTTACCACGTTTTTCCCCTTTACTTTCAGCAAATTTGATTAGAACAGCTGACATCTGATTCTAATTAAGTTGAAACAGGTTCTTGTTATAATTTCTATTTTTGTAGCAGAAACAATTCTTGATATTTGCATAAACAATATTTGATATTTCCATGCATAACCACTTCTGACTTTACCTTTTCTATCATATATTTTTAAAAAACATAGCAAATGCATATTTTCCATTGGACAAACATGTGTTCTTCCCAGGATGCGCGCTCAAATATATAAATTTTGCATAGAACAGTCTAGCATGGGAACAGGTCTTTCAGCCCACGTGTATGTGCCAAGTTGACATCCATATGACCATAAGACATAGGAGCAGAAAAAGGATATCAGGCTTATTAAATCTTTCCCACTATTTAATCATGAGCTGATCTATTTTCCCACTCAGCTCCATTGCCCGGCCTTCTCCCTATAAACCAAGATGCCCTGGCTAATCAAGAACCTATCAATCCTGCCATAAATACACTAATACAAATATCCAAATCAAACGAAAATTCTGCTGCTTGCTCTTGATAGATATATCTTCTTTTCCTTCATATTCATGTATCCATCTATAAGCTCCACCATTACCACCTCTCACAATCTGTGCAAAATATTTGTCCTGCAAATTTCTCCTGAACTTCACTCCCCTCACCATAAACTCATGTCCTCTTGTATGTGTCACTTTTGCCCTGGAAAAAAACATTCTTACTGTCCACCCTGTCAATGCCTCTCCTAATTTTATAAATCTCTATCACATTTCTCCTCAGCCTCCTACTTTCCAGAGAAAACACAATTTTCTACCATCTCTCCAAGTCATACCCTCTCCCAATCATACCCTCTAAACCAGGCAACATCTTAGTAAACCTCTTCTGTACCCTTTCCATAGTCTCCTCATCCTTCCTAAAATGGGATGACCAAAACTGCAAACATTTATTACAAGGATGGCCCAGCCAAATTTTTATATAGCTGCAACAAGGCTTCCCTACTTTTATACTCAATGCTCTCCCCAATGAAGGCAAGCATGCCTTTTTTAAACCTTGCATAGCCACTTTCAAGGAGCTATGTACTGGGGCCCCAGATCCCTCTGCATATTAATGCTTTTAAGCGTCATGCCTTGAACTGTATACAGTCCCCTTACATTTGACCTCCCAAAGTATAATACCTTACACCTGTCTTCTTCTTCTTCTCTTTGGCTTGGCTTTGCGGATGAAGATTAATGGAAGGGTAATGTCCACTTTAGCTGCAGGCTCGTTTGTAGCTGACAAGTCCGATGCGGGACAGGCAGACACGGTTGCAGCGGTTGCAAGGGAAAATTGGTTGGTTGGGGTTGGGGCTAGGTGTTGGGCGCCGCACTGTGAGGCGCCAAGATGCACGGTTTGAGGCGATATCAGCCCACTGGTGGTGGTCAATGTAGCAGGCACCAAGAGATTTCTTCAGGCAGTCCTTGTACCTCTTCTTTGGTGCACCTCTGTCTCGGTGGCCCAGTGGAGAGCTCGCCATATAACACGATCTTGGGAAGGCGATGGTCCTCCATTCTAAGACATGACCTACCCAGCGCAGTTGGATCTTCAGCAGCATGGATTCGATGCTGTCGGCCTCTGCCATCTCGAGTACTTCGATGTTAGGGATGAATTCACTCCAATGAATGTTGAGGATGGAGCGGAGACAACGCTGGTGGAAGCGTTCTAGGAGCCGTAGGTGATGCCGGTAGAGGACTCATGATTCGGAGCCGAACAGGAGTGTGGGCATGACACCGGCTCTGTAAACGCTAATCTTTGTGAGGTTTTTCAATTGGTTGTTTTTCCAGACTCTTTTGTGTAGTCTTCCAAAGGCGCTATTTGCCTTGGCGAGTTTGTTGTCTATCTCGTTTAGACACCTAAATGTGTTAACTCTTTGCCCATATTTGTAACTGACTGGTATCGTTACATTATTTGATAGCCCTCCTCACTATCCACAACTGTTATATTCTTTGATAGCCCACCTCACTGTCCATAATCTTTGTATCGCCTGGTAAGTGACTAACCCACCCGCATACATTTTCATCAAAGCCATTTATATATCAAAACAGGGATCCCAACACCAATCCCTGTGGAACACAACTGATCACAGGCCTTCAGCCTGGATAACGCTCTTCTATCATTACCTTCTGTTTCCGATGGCAGAAAACCTGCATCCAAACTATCAATTCACCATGCATCCCATGCATGTGCACCTTCTGAATCAAGGCTACCATGAGGAGCCTTGTGAAACTCCTTTCTAAAGTCTCTGTACATAACATCCACTGGACTCCCCTCATCAACCACCTTTTGTCACCTACTCAAAATAAACTAATTTTGGTAAGACATTCTTCTTGGGCCACTGAATAGTTGTTTAAACTAGTGTATGGGTAGGACGCTCAGAAACAGGCTGCAAGAGAAATCTTGAAGGGCCAGAGATTCATGCATGGGACCAAAATGGGGAGCATTGTCGTAATTGGATTAACACAAGGTTGACGAAGGTATTGGGTGAAAGTCACTCAAAGATAAAACGGTTTAAATAAAAACAGCCTAAATTCGAGAATCTGAAGTGCAGGGTTCCACAATACGGCGAGAGGAGAGCCATTGCCACAATGCCTTTGGTCCAGTTCTGGAGCGACTGAAAGGATCGGACTTCCATACCTACCATCCAACCAGTGGAAAATTCTATCAACCCGAGGTGCGCAAGTTCAAATCCAACTGCCACCACGCGAGCGAGCGACTGCACATGCGCAGCATCCAATCCTCGGTGGCCAACCAGGCGTCCGTCACGCATGGGCTCGGCCTCCCCAGGATATTTCCCACGGGGGCTGTGAGCGAGAGTACGCGCATGCGTACTGCAGAAAACCTCTCCTGGGGACGAGCACGTTGGGACCTGACAACTCTCCTCTCCGCGACCATTTCAGTTTTAAGTGGGTTTCTTGTTTAAAGTATAGACTTGGGATCTGTTTTCCAACTTTTTTTTCTTATATAAACATTCTGACTCACTTGTTTTTCAATGAAATGGTTGCTTCCATAAGAAAAATAATGATTTTAATTCATTGAATCCTACCTTGATATGGGGCTCAAACCGAAACGTTGGTGATGTATCTATCTTTGCAACATACAATGCTGAGTTTCTCCAATTTACGTGATTTTAATTCAACGTTTATGCATTTTTAATAAAAGAGCTGCTGGTTAACCTTTCAAATGAGAATTTTCCAGAAAGTTGTTTTTTGGAAGACGACATCGACCTGATTGTATTCAAAAGACACTTCCCAGATAAGAGCTCCAACAAACTCCTCCTCAGACAGAAAAGAATTCCATTAGTCCTCATCTTTCACCCCATGAACATCTGCATCTAGTATATCATCCTTCACCATTTTTGCCAGTTGCTATATGAGCCCACCACCAGCTTCCCCTCTCCCAACCTTTCAACAGTGAACACTCTCCATGATGCTCTGGTTCACTCTTCACTCTCTCCCCACCCACCCCTGTGTCCCCTGTCCCAACCGCAGGAACAGGAATGCATTGCTATACCACCTCCCACATCACCAACTAGAGATAATACAGCCCTTCCAGATGTGGCAGAGATTCATGTGCACTTCCTTCACCCTCATCTATTGCATTTGCTGCTTCTCATGTTCTCCTCCACATTGGTAAGACCAGGCATGACTGTTTTGCAGAACACTTGCACTGTCTCCTTAGGACATTTTGAGGTTGTGGCCACACATAACTTTAGCTCTTTTTTCCACCATGTTTAATATGACCTCCACTGCCACAGTGAGGCCAAATTGGAAGCACAACACATACTCCCAGGCAGATTTTCATATTTCAGGTAACTAATAGTCTGTGTTCCTTTCCCATTCCTATCAGTCCATTTAGGTTATTTCTCAATTTGTTCACCTTTTCATTTCCATCTGTCCATCACCCATACAATCAACTGGATTTCTTCTCCTCGGCCCACCTTCTCTTTCCCTTCTCTAAGCTGGTTCCATTTATTACCTTCCATTCTCTTTCCAGTCATTGTACAAATAATCAATACACAAGTCTGCAAGAAAGCAGAGACTGAAAAACAAAAGCCACTTCTAGGTACTCTGTACACATAATGTTGAAACTGAAAGAAGCCTGTCTCAGATTAAGAACATGGCATGGAAGGAAAGTTGATCATCAATTCCATCATGCCTTATATTAGTGGTCAGATGTTTAATAATAAATGACAGCCTCCCCACCATTAAAAATGGCTATCATCACTTTTTGTTTTAAATCAGAATACTTTGTTACAATGGCCTATAATGTAGTCATATTTTATGAAATGAAAACACCTTACAAATTTAACACTTTAACCAGTCACTGATGGATGTTACAACTATAATATAGCAAATATGCCATTGAATACAGCAGAAAACAAATACAAATGACAATGTTTTATATTATTGTAATTATGCAGAATATCTAGAATAACAGAACTGCAGGGCAAGAACATCACTGGACTAAATACCAACTTTCTGTTTTTCTCATAATATGAGTCTCAAATTTTAGATTCTGTCAATCAATTTGTGAAGTTCTTCACAAAATAACTATGTCAGAATGTGTTTAGCAGATTAAAACATGAGCTGGGTAACAGAGTACAGACTTTGTCCAAGTTCCTATTGTAACAGCTATCACTCAAAATATGATAATTTGTTGTTACAAATTACAAACTACAAAACTTGTTTCTTCAAAAGAGTCAGTTTAATACTATACAATTCTTGTTTTGTTATATGGCACAATCATGTAGAATTAGTCATTAACTATATCAAACTTAAGACAGGAAATAATTTTATTTTAAAAAAAATCAATACATAAATAGAGCCAGTCAGCTAAATATCAAAGAACATTGTTACACAGTTCTACAATAAATCATTATGTATATTACATTAAAATTGTGGAAGAGTTCCAATAATTGTGATTCTTATTTCAACATCATAATTCCTCATGATATAAGAAACCATTCATCTGTTCCATTTCTCAAACCTACTCTCACACAGTCCCATTAACTTTCACTGATTCTCTTATCACACACTTTACAATTTACAGCAGCCAATTATTAGTCAACATAGTTTAGGATATGAGGAAGGGGAGGTATAAACCGGAGCATCTGGGAGAAACCTGTAGAGTACCAGCGGAAAAATGCCAACATCACACAGACAGGACCACAAAACAGGAGTGCCTGAAGCTTTCTAAAGAAAGTGACAACTGCCAGCTTCAAAACATTTTTTAAATGGCAGCTTATTTCCCTCTTTTTTGTTTGAAATTGAGAAATTGAGCCACTATTGCCTTTCCTGTAGTGAGTGTACTAGGTGCTAAGCAAATGCCTACCAGATGACAGGAAAATTATTTATGAAACTTTCTTTTTGGGAATCTATCTAATCTTTGGGTTCAATTTACATTTGTAGAACAATTTTAGATTTTTCTTGAATACACATTTAGATTACATCTTTATGCAGTAAAAACCACATGCCAGAAATCTGGACCACCTGAGAATCCTGACTTCTCGAGAACTCTTGGCTTTTGTGTGTGTTAATGCATAAGCATCACAGATACACTTTGGCAACAAGTAACTACAGGAAAGTCATAGAAATGTAAGAAAATATATATATTTGTTATTTTGTACTTAGTATTTTATATGAAAAATTGTTTCTTAATAAATTATCAAAATTCACCCATTTATTCTCCTTAAATTTGAATTTTTTTTCTTTTTTAAAAATATTTTTATTGATTTTAATAAAGGACATACAAATAAAAAGGGTACAATTCAATAAAATAGTGTGGACAGTTACATAAAGTAAATAAGATATTCTGTATATCACTAACTTATATAGATTGTAAATTATATCCATAATTCATATTCTAAATAACATATACCTAATAGTACAAAAAAAGGAGGAAAAAATAAAATGGTAGAGAAGAAAAACTCAAACCCTTACTTAACTGCATGACTGGTACTAAAAGAAAAGCAAAGGTAAAAAAAATGGAAAATTTTATTACATTGGAGTAAAATTATAAAGTAAGTTAGTGAGTCATTAATGACTCTATAACTTCTGGAATATTATCTCTAAATTATTAATTGAATAATTCATCTTTTCCATGTTTAAACAAGACATGATGTCACACAACCACTGATCATGGGTGGGCGGAGCAGCATCCTTCCACATAACTAAAATTGCACACCTCGCCAAAAGAGAGATAAAAGAAATGGTGCGACTCTGAACCAGAGATAAAGAAGAATTATTACCTCTTCTTGTACCAAAAAGAGCCACCAAAGGATTCGATGTTAAATCTGTATTGAATTTTTTTCATTATGTATCAAAAACCTCTCTCCAGTATTTTTCTAGACTTGAAAAAGTGCAGTTCATATGAATTAATGACACTTCTCTGCTTTTACACCTGTCACACCAGGAAGTCATATCGGAATAAAAGTGAGATAACTTATGCATGGGAACAAGATTTAAATTTGATTATATCAGATGTGGATTGGGAAACGATTTTTAATAGCTCTTTATTTTGTGCTCGACATTCTCTATTACAATTCAAAGTACATAGAGTGCATTTGTCTGAGGCTAAATTTGAACTTTAAAAGCACTGCCCAAGAATCTGGAAAATCTGAAATTCCAGACCGATCTAATCCTCATGCAGTCTGGATTTTAAGACTTTTACCATATTTACTATATAATCTTGTAGTCCACTGAAAACTTGAGACTGATAAAAGCTACCAAAAACTTACACGGGATAAAAAGACATTAATGACATTGGGGAATTGCTTTAAGGAATCAATTTCAATTATGTTTACTGTGCAATTTCTTAACTACATACATGCACTGGCCAGCTGAATACAGACTGAAAGCAAGATAAAACTATTGAATAGAATACTAAAAACATTTACAAATAGCTCCATAAATTGTAATTTGGCTCTGTAATTCAAGCTAATTATTGCAGTTATTTTTTTGATTAGAAAATTTCTTCTCTCATTTATTAAAAATTCAAGGAGCATACGGAACAACATCACAGATCACAAACCCAGCTTCTTGGAAAGCCTCCTTTAGTTCAACCTGTGATGAAAATGAAAAGGCAAAAAAGCAATTTAATGGTACTTGTTGGGAAAAAAAAGGCTCAAAAAATGTAGATTTATTAACTCATATAGCCAGGAAATGTCAATGCTACAAAACTCTGATTTTTTGTTCAATGCTCAAAGCATGGGACATCATCAGCAAGACTGTCATTTATTGCCCTTTGCTAGCAGATCTTTTTTATTAAATTGAAATTTAAATGTTGCACTGAACTGTTTATTACGACAAAAAATGTAAAGGGAGTTCACTTCAGTTCTTCATTTATCTTATAAAACCAGCAACTGATTTAACTTGATGCATAGATTTATTTGAACATACCAGGTTGTCAGGATCCAAGCAGAGACCAATCACTGCTCCTCCACTGCCAGGTAACTTCACTACTGAGCCAAACTGCAAAAAGAACGGATGCACAGGTAACAATTCACTTTTCTTCTGGTTTACTATCTGAATACATCAAACGATTGAAGAATTACATTCAAAATTACTCCAGAAGACATGCTAACACTGGTTGCTATTGAAGTGCGAGGTAAATTTTGTTACTTTAAATATTAAAATGTTAGATGGATTCATTAGATCCCAATTACCATGAGATAATCTTGAAACTATTTTTTAAAAGCACAATTTTTAGTTAATTTTCTGTAAAACACCTCAGAATAAAACAGCTTATTATTGTTCATTAAGCCACCCGAAAGTAAATTAAAAGTGAAGCCACAGCATAAAATGTCTTCAATGGGATAACAATAAATTTTATGACTATTTTACAACTGGATCTTTATTTCTTGTTATCACATGGCTGATTCTGATTAAATGCAATTACTATACAGGAACAGAAGAATAAATAGATTTTAAAAATCTTGCTCTGAAGCGGTTTCAGTGAATACCTTTCTGCCAAGCTGCACCATCCTCATATTTCCTTCACCCAAACAAGCGTCAGTGTATATAGACCTTAAATAAGCAGAACACATTTATTTTCCCAACAGACAATTCTTCAATTTAGCCCAAAGTCAGAACAGGCATATGTGAATTACTAACTTTGAGTAACAAATTGAGGTGGCCATACAATAAAAGTATCAAATAAATTCTCTAAATGCTAATTATTTAATCCTCTGAGGACAAGTTTCCAGTCAGAGCTAAAAATGGAGCAATGAAAATAGGAGTCAAAATAGTAGAAACTGGGAAAAGATTTACTTAATTTAAATCGCAGAAGTGCTGAAGAAACTCAGTAGGCAGGTGCCTGAATAAAAAGGAAGGGTAGGATAAGGTAGCTCTCTGAATGGAGAGGAAAGGGGGTGGGGAGGTGGAGGAAAGGAGGGATAGGGAAAGAAAGAGAGATGGGGAGGGGCCTAACAGAAACCAAAGTAGTCGATGTTAATGCCATGTGGTTGGAGAGTGTCCAGATGGAATATAAGGTGTTGTTCCTCTGATTTGCGGGTAGCCTCAGTCTTGCAATACAAGATGCACATTGGTATGGGAATAGGGTGTGAAATTGAAATGGTTGGCCACTGAGAGAATCTGCTATTGCAGCAGACAGAGCAAAGTTGCTCAAAGAAATGATCTCCCAGTCCCTCCAGTGTAGATGAGGTCACAAACAGAGCTCCACATACAGTAGATAATCCATGCAGATTCATAAGTGAAATGTTGCTTCACTTGGAAGGATTGTTTTGGATCCCGAATGGTGTGGGCACAAGTGTAGCATTTCCTGCGGTCACAGAGATAGGTACGAAGGGTGCAATAAGTGGGAAGGGATGAGTCATTAACAGAGGGAATGGTCCCTGTGGAAGGTGGAGAGGGGTCGAGATGGGAAGATATGTCTGGTGGTGGGATCATGTTGTAGGTGGCAGAAGTTGTGGAACATAATATGGGGATGTGGGGTGGTAGATGAGGACAAGGGGAATCCCATCCATGGGGCAAGATTGGCCAAAGTTGATGTGCAATAAATAGAAGAAATGCAGGTCAAGGCTGAGTAGAAAAGAAGTAACTTTTTTTTAAAGAAGGAGGGTATCTCTGATGATCTAGAATGGAAGACCTCATCCTGGAAACAGTTGCCATGAACAAAATGAGAGAAAGAATAAAATCCTAACAGGGGACAGGGAGTAAAGGTAACTGTGGGAGTTGGTGGATTTGTAGAAAATTTCTGTATAGTTTGTCTCCCGAAATGGAGACAGAGACTGAGCAAGAGAAGGGAGAGTGTTGCCAGAGATGGACCAAGTGAATTGAAGATTGGAGTGAAAATTAGCAGCAAAGTGGATAAAGTTAACAAGTTCATCATGGGTGCAAGAGACAGCCCCAATATAGTCATCAATGTAGTAGAGGAAAAGTCTTGCCTATGCTGGCTTTCAGCATGGATTTCTCCACATACCCATCAAAAAGGCAAGTATAGCTGGGACTCATGTGGATATCCACAGCTACCCATTTGACTTGCAGAAAATAGGAAGAGTCAAAGGAGAAGTTATTGAGGGTAAGAACAATTTCTTCCAGGTGAAGGAGTTTGGTGGTGGAAGGAGTTTGGTTGAGTCTGCTGCTGAGAAAGAAACAAAGGGCTGTGAGATCTTCAGTTTATGGATGGAGGTGTATAGATAAAAATTAGATGGTTAAGTTCAGGGAACTGGAAGTTGCTGAAGTGAAGAAGGTCAAATGGGGTATTGTGGATGTAGGTTGGGAGGGACTAGACTGGGGGACAAAATGGAATCAAGGTAAGATGATCTCAGTGTGATAGTACACATTCTATCACCAATGTGTATATGTACAGATTGTAATGTACAATGACTGTGAGTAGTAGGTCTTAAAGGATTGCTCCTAGCCAGACCAGGTCATTCTGGACTGGTCGACCTACTTATGATACGCTCCAGTATTTTAGTTAATAAAGGCCTTGGTTTGGATCAACAAGTCTTTGGTTTTTTTGACGTGCTCTACAATCAGTGAGACAGCACACAAATACAATGGATCTACTGGGACAATTGTATTTGTGGATCTTGGGGAGGAGGTAGAATCAGGCAATGCAGGGTTGGGAAATAATGAGGTCAGAGGCCATAGGATGGAAATGAATGAAATTAATGAGGTCAAAGATGGTGTGTGAGATGTGGCTTGAGCTTCTTAGTGGAATCCCACTCATGAGTAGGTGTGTGAGAGCTGTCATGTAGCCTCGCCTAGGTAGAGGTCAGTGCAGCAGATTAAAATACTGCCAGCCTTGTCTGCAGGTTTAATACTGAAGTTGGGATTGGTGTGGAGAGTTTGTAGGGCAGAAAGTTCCCAGGGAATGAGATTAAAATAAGTGAGGGGAGTGTTGAAGTCGAGACTGTTAATGCTTCGGCAGCAGATGGAAATGTAAAGATTCAGAGTGGGCAGATGAGGTGTCCAAGAGGAGGAAGGAGGCTGAAGGTGGAATAAGGGGTTTCAGTAAAGGATGGAGAATACTGGTGCAAGAAATACACACTGGGCCAGACGATGAAGAAGAGTTTGGCATCATGGCATGTGCAGAACTCTTTGAGGTGTAGGTGAAGAGGTAATGAAGGATAGAGCATTCGTCTCTGAGATAGAAAGGTCAAAGGGGATAATAAAGACCAGGCACCGAGGTGGAGGGTTGGGGATTTCTTGGGGGGGGGAGGGAGAGTGGGAGGGGGAAAATGGAGGGTTTGGGAAGTCAGAGGGAGAGAAGTGTCAATAAATAAGGCTCATGGTGGAAGACACAGATGAGATCAGAAGAAAAGGGCAAGTCTGCTGGGGTCCATTCTGTCAAGACAACAAATCAGAAACATATTTTGAGGAATTTTGAAGGAGGAGTCATGTTTTGCCATTCCTTCTCAATGAATTGATTATTCTGCTGTGAGCTAAGCATTTATCTGTAAAGGCTTATCAACATAATTTTCAATGTACTTGGCCATTCAGCATCAATGTCAGTAGCTAGCAGAGCCATAAAATATTAAAATACAAATAGTGAAATGAAAGAGGCAACTTTAACATCTGCTGAGAAACCCGTAGGCAGCTGTGAGAACAATGGATATCCTAGAAATAATGGTCTCTAACGGGTATTAAACTGCATTGCATGTGCTTACTGATGGACAAATTTTGTCAATATTTGTCTCTGAACAAATGTCAATTTTTTGAAATTTTAAATCCAAAGCCGGAATGAAGGTGTGGCAAGAATTGCTGGCCTTTGGGGAGTGAGTTAGTACCAGCTATAATTTACTTGCTTAAAGTTATATTTTTGAATGCCAGTTCATAGTTCAAAATTAATTCTCACCTTCGTAGTTCAAAATTTTTGTTCACCAACTCAGAAAGTTCATGCCAATTCTTGGACTCCATGGCTATCCTGCTCAAATGGAATTAAAAATTCTTTTGACCACATACTGTGCAATGTTCTAAAAGCCATCATTTGACAGGTGCACCCAGTAAGCAGTAGATAATCATCTTCAGAAATTCTTGCTATGAGTTAATTAGTGATAGTATTTTATCCAGTGAAGCACATTCTGCTATTGTGTGTGTGATGGTTAATTTTTAAATTGACTAATTTTTAGATTTACTAAAACCCATTCATACGCACGCATGTGTGTGTGTGTAATATATATATACACACATACATACTGTACATAATAGTTTGGTTTATATAGGAATTTAGACTTTCAGCAAAATGGTTGACTCTTAATTGCCTTTTGAAATAGCTAAGCAAGCTTCTGTGCAAGAGATATTTCACAATTATGGTAACTATAAATGCTGCCCTTTCCAAGTTCATCCAAAGTGATCTAATCTAAATCTCATGCTCATTATAAAAGCATTGCACATTAATTATGCCATTTATTTTTCCAATACTAAGATTTCTTTGTTACCTCCCCATTCTTTTCTCCATTGATAGATCAAGAAGGAAATGGGCTATGAGGCACACAAAACTCCCATTTATAGTTCTATATGTTATAAATAAATTATAATTCTTTCCAAAGATTACTTACTTAGCCTGATCAGTGAGGTCTGCAAAGCTTTTCATGGCTGCAACAACGTCAGAATCACCTTAAAAATAAAACAAGTTTAGCATTAATTGTAATTCATAGGCATGTGGCAGCCAGGAATTGCGGATAACGGGCCAGCACATCGCACGTGGACAGAGATCGCTAAAGCGACTCCCAGGACAACTAACCAGTGGGGGTAGAAGCTGGGGCAGCATCAGACCAACAGCCCTAAAATGGCATTGGTCAAGATGCCCAGCTGACTCAGCAGAAACAGGCTGGGGAAGAAGGGCATTCATATGTATGGATGTTCCCACCCGCTATTGTTATTCATATGGCTGACTCAGTCAATCAGCAAAAACTGCGGGAACTTGAACAGTATAAAAGCAGCCTTTCCATCCCTAATAAAGTGAGCTTAACCTGCCATACAGTTTGTGTGTGTTTCTTTGTAGCAGTCGCTACAGGCAAATATATGTCATGGTAAAGATAACACAACAACAAGAAGATAAGTTACTGGTCATCTTTTGTTAACACTCTCTACTAACCATTAAGCCATCTTTGTCGTACATTACTGTGAATCTTCCCAGAATCACTTGGATCTCCCATGTAAGCAAGCCAGAATTTAGGTGCACAGCTTACATCCATATTAACATAACTTCCTGTAAGATAAAACATACCTAACACATCAATTGGCACAAAACCTCACCCAACCATTGATCTCCACCATTACTAGAAGTTTGGATGCCCAAAGACCAAATTTTTCTCTATCATACATCAACCATATAAATAACAATTCTTTCACCATCTTTAGGTCAAAACTGAACATAGTCAGATCACCAAATTTTAACAATTTAAAACAACATTTCACTCCCACTTTCCTTGGTAATAATCCTTGTTAACTGTCCCCATGATTACTGGAATTGTGAAGGGAGAATGGAATTCTTTTTTGGTGAAAGGTCTGTTTTACTGCTGATTAAGTGCAGCCTTCTACTCGTCTGCATATGTACAAATTCACCTAGTGGTAATGAGTTGCGCACTTCCCAGTTCACATTGAGGAGGTGGTTATATTGCACATACAAAGTACAGAGAATTGCAGCTGGCATATGAACAAGAGAGATAGCTCAGATATTTTGGTATATTTAACACAGCCTTTGCAATCCTTGGGGAACTTACATAAATAATTGGAGCAGTATGGCGAGGTATCGGGATATAAAATTAATTGGGGAAAAAAGTGAAATTATGCCTTTAGCTGAAATGGATTATTCGCTATGTAGACAGGTGATGAAGTTTAAATGGCCTGATCAGATTAAGTATTTAGGTATTATAATTGATATTAATTATAATCATTTATTACTTACCTTTATTATCTAAAATTAAGTATGATTTGAATTGGTGGAAGGATTTACCTATAACGTTAATAGGACAGGTTAATTGTATTAAAATGAATATCTTTCCCCGACTTCAATATCTTTTTGAGTAGATTTTTCCCATGCCCTTTTATAAATTGTGTGCATGTTTTATTAAGTTGTCCATGCATTATCCCACACTCTTTTATACATTGTGCACGTATGTTTTATTAAATTGTCCGTGTATTTTCCCCACACTCCTTTATACATTGTGCATGTATGTTTTATTAAATTGCGAGCAACTTTTCCTACATTGTGCCTACATTGTGCACGTATGTGCTTTATTCCCACTACGATTTTCCCACGCTCTTCTATTAATTGTTGTGCATTAATAAAAGTAATATTTGATAGCAAACTCTTGTGTCCAGACTCATCTTTCATGGACCTCACACTTTCTCAACACAACAATCACAGTGTTACTGTCAGCATTACTCACCATTTTCACCCTAATTTCAACCAGACATATTAAACCAGGAGGAATATTTTTGATTGATTTTTTTTTAAAAACAAGTGGGTCCAACATCCTGTCAAAAGCCACTTTCAGCTGGCCACAGTACCTGACGGTAAAGCCGCACATTGTACTCCTGTGCAGCTGTTGGGTGGCCACATGAAACTGGAGTACCCGGCCAGGAGGTCTACTTACCTAACCCTTCTCCAGTAGGTGTAATATCCTGCTCTGTGTATCCCCCGTGGCAGCTGAAAGCAGCTGGGCTGCTGGGGGCAGGCTGATGATGTCGTGGTGACGTCGTTAGCCATCAACTCTGGGTTTCCGTGGTTGGTTTGGTTTTTTTAAAATACACAGCACCAGCAGCACGAGTCAGGTGGGCAAGGGGGGACACCGGCAGTGCGAGTCGGGCGGGCGAGGGGGGAGACCGGCAGCATGAATCAGGCGGGCATGGGGGGAGAAACTGGCAGTGCAAGTCAGGTGGGTGAGGGGGAGGCACTGGAAGCTCGATTCAGATGGACAAGGGGGAGAGACCAGCAGCGTGAGTCGGGTGGGTGACAGGGGAGAGACCGGGAGTGCGAGTCGGGCGGGTGAGGGGAGGCACCGGCAGCTCGATTCAGGTGGGCGAGGGGGAGAGACAAGTAGCGTGAGTAGGGAGGGCGAGGGGGGAGAGATAGGCAGCGCGACTTGGGCGGATTCCACTGTCCGAACTTATTGCAGCAGCGATGCCGTAATGTACATCTCGTACAATGGGTTGATAAGTGTGCAATATACTTTAGGAAATATTTGTTTTACTGTCAGGGTTGTTCTTTTTTTTTATTGCGCTGTCAGGGGTACGATCAACATTCCAATTATTCAAATGAAAATTGATTGGGAACCTGAGTGATGCAGGGTGAAATTCATTTGTACAGCTGCAAATAAAAAATGCGCTAGATGCAAACTAAAAATATACCATTAATTTGTTATTTTTTGGCTGAGCTCTGAGACATTTTTGTGTCTTGATATTGTTTGTCAGTCATGCCATGACACGCTGCAAATGACGTCAAGCAGCGTGGGCAGGACTAGGTCAAAGTCCTGAGGAGCCAGCATTCGCTAGTAGATGGCTACCCATCAGCTGGCACGTTCAAGTGACAGAAAGGCGTCCTCTCCGTGGCCACCTGAACGTGCCAGCTGCACTTCCCCCAACTGCGATGTCCGGCACATGATCTTCTGTGGAACACCTGAAAGTGCCTAAATACAATGTTATATGTGACATTAGAGACTGATGCTGTTAAGTTACACATCCTACCACTTTTGTTCGCGGAATGCCGTTATGCTGTAATTAATGACGGACTGATATGGAGATTTGCAAGTTTTGGTCGCTCCAGTGTGAACGACCAATGCCAGGATATTGGAGGCTCTTCATAATGTTTCAGGTGTGAACCCCTTATCAAGATCCTTTTATCAAGTCTTAATAAAGGGTTCACACCCGAAAAGTTGACTGACCATTTCTATTTATGGATATTGTCTGACCTGTTCAGTTCTTACAGCAATTCTTGGAATGTCGAGATTCCAACATTGCTGCTTTTGTGTTTCCCTATGCATATATTAGAGGTAAGGTGGCTGAGGGTTGTGAAAAAATGGAGCTTGCTTATCTTCATGTAGATCAAATGTTTCAACTAAATAGGCTCAGAAGTTCCTGGAGTCTGACCTACAAATTGCATAACAGCAGAAATTCTTCTTTTCATGGAGAACAAGGTTTGGCAGTGAGCACCAAGTCACACAGAATGTCTTCAAGCAACAATTATACCATTATTTTGGGGTAGGCTAGAAATCAATTTGTACAAGAAATATCAATCCAAAGGGTTGGAGAACTATCTTTTGGATTTTCTGCTTCCCCCACCATCTTGACAATTGTCCTGGATATTTTTTTGTTCTTTTCGTGCTTCTTCCACAGAATGAAACATGATTGGTGGAGTAAATATATAGCCCCTTTTACACTTGCATCCCACTAAATTGGCCATTCAATGTCCTGGGAAAGGAATGGGGTTTGGGTTTTCACATTGGACCACTCCTAACTGGGACATTGAATGCTTTCACACTTGCAAGGAGCCATCCCCAGGGTTAAGACTTGTTCTACCTTCTACCAGTGACATCATGATACCCTAAATCCTGATCAATGTATTATGATCTTATATTTGAACAAAATTAATCAAGACTAATTATAACATAATTAAGCTTTATGTACAGCACAGTATAAGCCCTTCAGCCCCTTTTGTTGTTATGCTGTCCTATAGCATCTTTATAAGGGACCGTGAGAAAGTGCTAGCAATAAATAGCAATAGCGGGCAATTTTTAAACAGCTTGGGAAAGTTGGTAGCGCTATAGCGCACAGTTTATAAAGACTGTGGGGAAAAAGGTACCAACTTTCCCACGCTGTATAAATTGTGCGCTATAGTGCCACCAACTTTCCCATGTTGTTTAAAAATTGTCCACTATTGCTATTTATTTACTCTCTGCGACTTGCCCACGGCAAAATTTGCACCTTCATTTTAAACTCTTCTTCCTTCATGTTTCTGCACTCAAGCAAAAACTTGGGTCATTTCAATTGCACAATGCAATTACCTGTTTCACACTTGCCTGATTGCAACGCCGGTGTCTGCAGACGCCGTGGATTATACCACGGGTCGAGACCGTCTATCCCCGGCATGAGATTACGTCATCTGACGCCGGCATTGAGCTGATTTTGCTTTCACACTAGACACTTAAGGCCGAATGGAAATTAATTCCTGGGATCACTTGCAAATCTGAAAGGGGCTGATGTGATAAACCATTAAAACCATATGGGGACAGGATGGTCATCTTGAGGGAAGTTCTTTTCTGTCTCTGGGTTTCTTATGGTCATATTCAAATGAGCTGAAGAACCCTAGAAAATCCTAAAACTTTAAGCTACATTCTATTTTTTAAACTTTGTTGATGACAACTGTCTAACTGATCATCTATGTTGAACATTTATGACTTCTAATGAATATAAGACAGCAACTGAATGATGCAGATGTTTCTAATGCTTCCCTATAATCAATCCCAAAATTTATAACCCTTTCCACAAATCTAATACAAGATAATAAGCATATAGCTTCTACAGCTTCAACAGAGAAAGGGGATAGGACTGGACCAGCAAACTGCATGTTGAAACTGATGGTTTGCAAACAGAACAAGTATTTGCTGATCTGTCTTTATGGCAGAGGCAGGTTCAATGAAAATAATTAAGGAACTGGCAGGAGCAACTGGATTTAGAAGTTATCAATATATAAAGCTGCACATTAAATAAACCTGATTTAGAGGTCATGAATATAGTCAATAATATATTCAGTACAGAATTTTAAAACAAATTTCTTTACCTGGTATTTGGCTGGAATGTGGAACAACATTGGAGGGAGAGGTTGAGATAAGTAGCTGGAATTAAATTAAATGAAAATAGGACAAGCATTTGGACTAAAGGGTTTGGAAAGTATATTGATGGAATGAATAGTAGCTAGTTCATGTGGAGCATACCAGCACACTCTAATGAGCCAACAGTCAATTCTAGGCTGTAAATATTTAGTAAAATAGAAAACTTCTCTGCTCAATACAGCTTTCTCAAAGTTAAGAATAATTGCAGCCTAAATAGGAGCTTCCTCACTTATCAAACGTTAGGCAGGCAAATCTCTTACCATAACCTTGCTTCTCCATGAGTTCTTTGCTGAAATCCATGTAAACAAGACCCTCATAAACCTGTTTTTTTTAAAAAAAACTTTGAATTTTGAGCCAACATGTCAGAAATGTTAACCAATTCATAGAGTCCAACCATGTGTAAGCTTAGCTAAAACAGATTACTCTGAACCACAGTGCCTCATATGATTAAATACATGAATGGTTTTGCATAATGAAAAATCAACCATTGAAAGAGACAGGAAATTCTTACACTTCCTTTATTTGTAACCGATTGATTATTTTATGGTAGTGTCAGTTGCGGTTAGGACTGCTTTCACAATGAAACATTGACTTAAAATCGGATTGGGTAGTAATTATGTAGACAGAATAGGGATCTGTGTGGCTGCAGAGACTACAGGAGCACTGGAGATGAATCCAAAGACATCAGTGACTCTGAAAGGATTCTCTTTGGCTTCTCTTTCTCTGACTGTAAAGGGTATTTCTGCTCATGGCAAATCGGTCTGCCTTATGACAGACTAAATTCAATTTTGTGTAATATTACATCTGTTTTTATTACATGTCCTGCTTTTTGTGGGCAGTTTTCTGTGGATGCTAATACTGCAACTATTTTGAAATACATTGCTCATTTACATTGCAAGTTCAATAATGCATATAGACAACACTTTCCAAGTTCTAGTATTTTCCAATTTCAAAACATATCATCTTCAAGGAAACGTGAGGACAATATTCCAAATTACTATCTTATTAATCCAATAAACCAAAATTTGTGGATGTAGCTTTAAGTAGCTTTAATTCATTGATAAAACAGATAAACATTTTGAATAACTTCACAATCAGACTTTCATAACAATGAATAAGCAAAGCATTCAGCTATATTTAAAGACATAACGATATTCAACTTCAAAGAGAGTTACAAGAAGAAATAAGATGAAATTACGAATTCAAAGTAAATTATCTTGAGCTTACATTCCCTTCATAGTTCATCGAAGAATAAGATGCAAGCTCTTAGTCTGCCCAGACATTACACATATTATGTCAGTCACTATGGTAACACTACAAACAATACTTTCCCTTAAAGAGATAGGCACAAAATTAACTAAAAATCAAAACCACAAGGTCATGATATTGTGGCAATTAGTGAGACCTGGCTACAGGAGGGGCAGGACTGGCAACTTAATATTCTAGGATACATTTGTTTTAGATGTGATAGAGCAGGGGGTAAAAAAGGGGGAGGAGTTGCTCTGCTTGTTAAGGAGGCCATTACTGCCGTGAGGTGGCAGGATGGTCTGGAGGGATCGTCCAGTGAGGCTGTTTGGGTGGAATTGAGGGGTGAAGGAGGCATGAGGGTGCTAATAGGGGTGTATTACAGACCACCAAATGGGCCAATAAAATTAGAGGAACAAATTTGTAGGGAGATAACGTATATGTGTGAGAATCATAAGGTAGTGATCATGGGAGATTTTAACTTCCCTCACATTGATTGGGATACCCATACAGTTAGAGGGCTGGATGGGCTAGAGTTCGTTAAATGTGTTCAAGATCGTTTTCTAAATCAATTAGTAGAAGAACCGACTCAGGACGATGTAATACTAGATCTCCTATGAGCTAGGTCAGGTACTGGACATTAATGTTGGAGAACAAATTGGGTCTAGTGATCATAACTCTGTTAGTTTTCGGGTAGTTTTAGGGAAGAGCAAGGAGGGGCCTAAAGTTGAGGTTCTGGATTGGAGAAGAGCAAATTTCGAAGGAATAAGAAGGGATTTGGGGAGTATTGAGTGGGACAGGATATTTTCAGGTAAGGATGTAAATGAAAAATGGAGGATATTCAAAAAATAAATTTTGAGGGTACAGAGTAGATATGTCCCAGTGAGATCAAAGGAAAGGATGGAAGTCATAGGGAGGTTTGTTTTTCGAGGAATTTGGTTAGGAGAAAAAGGGAGGTGTACAAGAGGTATAAAGAGCAGGGAGCTGAGAGTTTGAAGGAGGACTACAAGGAGTGTAGAAGGAATCTTAAGAAAGAAATTAGAATGGCCAAAAAAAGGCACAAAGAGACTTTGGCAGACAGAGTAAAAATAAATCCAAAGGGTTTCTATAGGTACATTAAAAGTAAAAGATTAGTGAGGGATAAAAATGGACCCCTTGTAGATAGCGAAGGTAGGCTGAGTGAGAAGTCAGAGGAAATGGGAGAAATTTTGAATGATTTCTTTGCCTCGGTATTCACTAGGGAAAAAAATGTTGAACCAGTTGAAGTAAAGAAAAATAGTGGGGAGGTCATGAAGCATATAAGGATAACCGAGGAGGTAGTGATGGCTGTGTTGAAAAAGATAAAGGTGGATAAATCTCTGACACCGGACAAAATATTCCAAAGGACATTCAGGGAGGCTTGTGGACAGATAGTGGGGCCATTAACAGAGATATTTAGGATGTCACTGGTCACGGGGGTAGTGCCAAAGGATTGGAGGGTGGCACATGTGGTTCTGCTGTTTAAGAAAGGGTCCAAATGTAAACCTGGGAATTATAGGCCCATGAGTCTGACGTCTGTGGTGGGTAAGTTGATGGAAAATGTTCTGAGGGATAGTATTTACAAATATTTGGAGGTACAGGGATTGATAGGGAGTAATCAGCATGGTTTTGTCAGGGGTAGATCATGCTTGACAAACCTGATTGAGTTTTTCGAGGGGGTTACAAAAAAGGTTGATGAAGGGAAAGCTGTGGATGTTGTCTATTTAGACTTTAGTAAAACTTTTGACAAAGTTCCCCACAGGAGGTTAGGAAAAAAGGTGGCGGAATTAAGTATAAATAAGGAGGTAGTGAAATGGATTCAGCAATAGTTGGATGGGAGGTGTCAAAGAGTAGTGGTAGAAAATTGTTTGTCCAATTGGAGGCCAGTGACTAATGGAGTTCCTCAGGGATCGGTCCTGGGTCCACTATTGTTTGTTATATATATTAACGATCTGGAAGTAGGGGTGGAGAATTGGATAAGCAAGTCTGTGGATGATACAAAGATTGGTGGTGTTGTGGACAGTGAGGAAGATTACCGTAAATTAAAAGGTGATTTAGGAAGGCTGGAGGTGTGGGTTGAGAAATGGCTGATGGAATTTAATACAGATAAGTGTGAGGTGTTACATTTTGGAAAGGCAAATCTAAATAGGTCATATGCATTAAATGATAGGCTATTGAGATGTGCAGAGCAACAAAGGGATTTAGGAGTGATGGTAAATAGTACCCTCAAGGCTGATACTCAGGTAGATGGTGTGGTGAAGAAGGCATTTGGAATGTTGGCCTTCATAAATCGGAGTATTGAATTCAAGAGTAGGGAGGTTATGATGAAATTGTACAAGGCATTGGTGAGGCCAAATTTGGAGTACTGTGTAGTTTTGGTCACCAAATTAGAGGAAAGATATAAACAAAATAGAGAAAGTGCAGAGAAGGTTCACGAGAATGTTGACAGGATTTCAAGGTTTGAGTTACAGGGAAAGGTTGTGCAGACTGGGACTTTTTTCTCTGGAGCGTAGAAGATTGAGAGGGGACTTGATAGAAGTGTTTAAGATTTTAAAAGGGTCAGACAGAGTAAACGTGGATAGGCTTTTTCAATTAAGAGTGGGGAGATTCAAACTAGAGGGCATGGTTTAAGATTGAAGGGGGAAAATTATAAGGGGAACATGAGAGGAAATTTCTTTGTGCAAAGGGTGGTAGGGATGTGGAATGAGCTTCCGGCAGACGTGGTTGAGGCGGGATCATTGGTTACATTTAAGGATAGACTGGATAGTTACATGGAGAGGTGAGGACTGGAGGGGTATGGACCGGGTGCTGGTCAGTGGGACTAGGAGGTTGGGGATTTGTTACGGCATGGACTAATAGGGCCGAACTGGCCTGTTCTGTGCTGTAAGTGGTTATATGGTTATAAGGTTTTAACCTTTACATTTCGGCCCCTAATTATTATTAAAGACATTAATGACTAATATATAATTACTATTACAGATACAAAAGTAAATATGGTAAGTATAAAATTAAAAATAAAAACTTTCTGCTTCTTGTAAAACACAGATGTTAGTAATAGGTTGATTTAAGTAATCAGTCTTGGTTTTAATCTGCACTTGACAAACGAAACCTGTCTGGAATTGTATTCATGATTTTCTCCAGCAACCAAGAATTTATTGGTGCAGAATCATCCATGATAATTTCAATGTTTCCACATACAAAATTGTGTTTAACTTTAGACCATTTTTGTCTTTCATGTAATAATGAAAGATATTCTTTAATCCATCTTTTCCAAAATAAATCCACAATAAACTGCTCTTGTTTCCATCTGCATTTTACATAAATATCTTCTTTGTGAAATTGACCCAGGGGCATTAAAGGTTTAGATTTAAGAAGTAAGAGATGATTCAGTACAAGTGTCTCGATGCCATTTGAATTGACAGAAAATTTAATTATTGGATGACTATTTAAAATAGCTTTGATTTTGCACAGTACTGTCTGAAGATTGTCATCATTGAGTATTTGATTATTCAAAATGGAATCAAGAATTTTCTTGATTGATCTAATCATTCTTTCCCACACACCTCCATGATGTAATCCTGTGGGTGGATCCAATTCATTTCTTTCTGAAGTAATGCATCATGAATTTGATGTTGATTCCAATTTTGAATTGCTTTTCATAACTCTAATTGAGCTCCTGTAAAGTTAGGACCATTTTCAGAACGTAATTCCATTATTTGATCATGTCTGGCGATAAAACATTGAAGAACATCGATAAAGCAATGACACTACTTCAATATGAATTGCTCTCATAGTCAAACAAGTAAAAATAGCTCCGTATCGTTTTTTAACACTTCTTCCTTACTTTACTTATAAAGGACGAAAATAATCAACTCCCGCGTATATAAATGGGGGTTCATCAGGTAAAACTCTCTCTTGTGGCATATCTCCCATTTGTTGTTGTCGAGGTTTAGCATTTGAACCTTTCTCAGCCTCATTAATTCTGTTAGTCACAAAGGTACGAAACCTCATGGTTTTGTTATTAATGTATTTAAGCACTGATGTCCTATCAGTCAAAAACATAGAATCTACTAACTCCATCTGTAATTCTCTTCTTAACGCAGCATCCATTTTGCTCGCCATAATAGCAGCAGTCAATTCCATTCGTGCTATGGTGATTGGTTTTAATGAGCCACTCTGCCTTTTCCCATTATAAATCCACAATGTATTCACTCTTGGTTATTTCTCAGTACTTAATAACTGACAGTACCAAAATCACCTTCGCTTGCATCAGCAAAATGGTGCAACTAAGCAAATAAGGCAATTCCAAAGTCTGCTGGTTTAAAAGTTAGAAAAATTTGAAGTCAAGAGACGTTTTAAGACTCTCAATCTAATTCATCCAATCTTGTGTGATGGAATCTGGTATAGATTCATCACATTCAAACTTTCTTCTGCACAATTCTTGCAGTGTTTTCTTGGCTATTAATTCTACTGGTACAAATATTCCCAGAGGATCATATATTGAGTTTACGATCAAAAGAATACGTCTTTTTCTCAAAGGCCTTTCTTTCAAAACAATTTTGAATTTGAAAACATCAGATTGAACACACCATGGCACCCCTCGAATTCCTTCAACAGGTAGAACATCACAATCCACATCAAGATGTTTTTATCTCCTTTGCTCTTTCTGCTTCAGGAATAACATCCAACACATCTCGACTGCTGCTAATCCATTGCCAGAGGAAGAAATCTCCTTTATTACAGATCTCTTTTAACTCATAATAAAGATTTATTGCTTCTTTTTCTGAAACCACTGAAGTAAAACAATCATCAACATAGACATTATTCCTATGGCTCTCCTTAGGAGAGTTGGCTGAAGGGGGGGGGGGTTCTTTTCTTTTTTTTCCTATACATAAAAAATAATGTTTATGGTTAATTATTGTATATGTCATATACTATTTGTTTTTTGAATGAATAAATAAAGTTTTAAAAAGAACATAGAAATTATTCCTGATGGTGTTTGTAGCTCGAGAACGAAGTTGCTCTTCATTATCTTCAGCACATTTCCTGAGAGCAAAATTTGCACAATTCGGTGATGAAGTAGCTCCAAATAAATGAACAGTCATTCTGTATTCAATCATATCTTTACTGTAATTGCCATTAGGCCACCATAACAATAGTAAAAAATCATGATCTACTGATGGTTCTTTCACTTGATGAAACATCGCTTCAACATCGGCAGCAATTACAATAGGCTCTTTACAAATTCTTATCAGAACACCTATTAAAGTATTGATTATGTCTGGACTTTGTAAAAGTTGAGAATTCAATGAAACTCCTTGAAATTATGCTCCACAATCAAATACTATGTGTAGTTTCTTCTTTTGTGGATGTATAACTCCATGATGAGGTAAATACCATTTTCTATTATCTTTACATTCTAAAATATCTTCTGATACCTTTTCCACATAACCCTTGGTTATCATGTCCAATATGGCATTGGTATATTCCAAATGAAAGGAAGAATTTCTCTTGAATTTTCTCTTCAAATTCTGCATACACTGTTCTGCAATTATTTTATTGTCTGGCATACAAATTTCTCTTTTATTCAAAGGTAATGCTATACAGTAATGACCATCAACATGTTTTATAGAATTTGAAACTAAATCCAGAAACTGTTTGTCCTCCTTTGAATGTTCTTGAATATCTGTGAGACATTCAGGGAAATCAATTTTAAACTGTTGTTCCCACAGATCATCAAGTTTGACAACTGAAATTCTGTTGACATTTACATTCAACGCTTCCAGATCATTATTCATTTTTCCTCCAAATGGTCCATTAATCGTCCATCCAAGCAACATTCTCATGGCATAAGGTCCATAATTTTGACTCCTTATTACTCCTAGAGGTCAAGAGCTTTTGGTACAGCTAATCCAATTAACACTTCGATTTTAGCATCAATCTTAGGTAAGAAAATGTCTTTTAGATAATCCCACTGTTTGATATCATCCTGATAGGAAATATTCTCCTTATTCACAGGCATAGTTTTCTGAGTAAATAAACTTGGAAGATTGCAAAATTCATTACTATTCAATTCAGCAATCTGTTAACTTGAAACTATATTAGTTTCAATGTTCCTTTCATCATTCCTTAATTCAACATTACAAAATGAAGTAGTACTTCCTGGATCAAGAAATGCATAGGACTTCAGTATGAAGCTTCCTTTTTTAGCTTTAACCTGAACAGAAACTATTAAGAGAGCTTTATCACTGGCCCCAGTAAGACTGTTTGTCTGAACTGAAGCTGAGGCATTCTCTTTGAGTGTTTCTTTAGTCTTGGATTCAGATTGTTTGACTTCCTTCTCAACTTTACTTCAGTAACTTGGGAAGTTTCAAACTGCATATATCACAACTGAGTCACTTATTACAAGTTTTGCTGATGTATTCTTAACAAAAGCAACCAAAACATATTCCATTCTTCTTTTAAAAGTTTAATTTCTCGTCATATGACTTTTTCTCCAATCATGAACATTTTTCTAAACCATGCATATCTTTGCAATACTAACAGCTTTCCTGAACAGTCTTATCTTTTTTTCCCTTTGTTTCCATGTTCTTTTTTGTGCTTGTATCTCTTGGTGCATGCCACATTGACCACCACCAGTGGGCTGATATTGCATCTTGGCGCCTCACAGTTCGGCGGGCAGCAACCTCCTTTGAAGAAGACCGCAGAGCCCACCTCACTGACAAAAGACAAAGGAGGAAAAACCCAACACCCAACCCCAACCAACCAATTTTCCCTTGCAACCGTGTCTGCCTGTCCCACATCGGACTTGTCAGCCACAAACAAGCCTGCAGCTGACGTGGACATTACCCCTCCATAAATCTTCGTCCGCGAAGCCAAGCCAAAGAAGATCTGACAAAGCAGTAACAAAAGTACTTTCCTTTGGTTTCTGTTGAGACGATGATTTAGACTTCTTTTCATCTTTAGGAACTATTTCCAAATACAGGTACAGTGTGAACATGCACATGCTATTCCAGGAATTGTACAACATCCTCAAAAATGGCATCCTTTCCAGGATGAATCTTAAGCTCTGCAACTTTGGTTGTCCATAAGTCCTTCAACCTATAAGGTAATTTATTTACAATAATCAACAAATTAGCAAGCAAATTCAGCTCTTGCAAATGTATACCACTTCCCATTGTGTCCTTGGATTTTATTGCTGACCAAGAAAGAATCTTGCCAATGCTGTCTCTTGCAATTTTATGTACATTGCCATAATGATAATGCAATAATTCCTTGTTCTGCATTCATATACTGGCAACTTTTGACTCATTCCTTCACCTGTCCTCCAGTCTACTGTTCCAGGCAATACAGATGGTCTTTAGTGTTTTTAGTAATACTTTCAATGTGATGTCCAAAGGATTTCATGAACATCAGATATTGTACTGGATCTCCATTAAAAACTGGAATTTCCTTCTTAGGTAAATCATATGAACCTTGTTGCTGAGCTAACATAGCAGAAATTTAATTTTGTTTTGCTATGAGTGATAATATATTGTCTTGTCCACCATGGTTGTCTTGTTGTGAATGGAGTATAAGGAACTTGAACTGGTGCCATAAGTGTAGGACTTTGAGTTGTAAGTGATGGCAATAATGGGGATCCTTGGTATGTAAGTGATGGCATTGGTGGAGATCCTGGACTTGTCGCTGGTTCTTCAGCAACACGAAAAGAACATCAGTGGTTGACTATGATCTACTCACATAGTTGAACTATTTTGAAATTTTGAAATGCACTCAGAAGAAATTGAATGTCGCTAGCTCTTTCCACAGGGCAGGTCATTGTCATTTGAGTACTAGCAGCACCATCCGTGGCTCCTTGCTCGAGTATATATGCTTCTTGTGGCTGCTGTACCCATTGATCTGCTGTAATGTTAAGTGCTAGCCCTTTGGGTATTTCATTTTGAGTGATAGATCTTGCAGAAGCCTGAGCTAATGCTTTTACTTTGTCCATATTCATAGCATGTTGTTCCTCAAGCTTTCGTCCTTTCTTTTCTCTCTTCAATAATCTATTTTGTTCTTCTTGCTGAATCTTCATTTCAGCTTCTTGCTTTAGTTGCTGATTGTTCATTTCAGCTTCCATATCTTCTAAAGCATGTCTTTTCTCCACCCACTCACGTTGTGTATAGATAGTAGTCAAGTCTGCTTGCGCATAGTACATAGCTGGTATGCTTGAAGCATGTAAAGCTGTACTTGCTCTAGATCCCTTTGAAGACTTTGAAGATTTTCCTGCACTCATAACCTTGGAAATACTATCATCAGGATTCACGTATGAAATTTCAGATACCGCTGATTGAGTCTCTATCTTCTGCATTTTGCTTGGTACAACACCAGTAGGACTTTGCAACATACATTAATCTGTTCCAGTTCCACTAACCTTTAAGACAGCTAATGAGGCCTGCAGTGCCTTGTGTCCTCTACTTGCTTGATAGTTGAAGCCGCTTCTTCTTTGATGGCTGGCTCCAGTCTTCTGCCAAGCATTGTCGGTGCGCCTTGCTGGCTCAACTCACAACCAAACAGTTATTTGAGAGGAGCTGTTTGCTTAAGGTCTTTAGACCGATGAGACGACTTCTTCTCCATTCTGGACTCTTCACACTGCAGTCTGTCTTTTCCTGGCTCCTGGGAACTGTAAACAAATTTGAATCTTGCTTGGTCCCTTTAAGAGGATTGCTCTGAATTGTCTTGGATCTGTGGTACTTCAAACAAGCTGGCTATATTTCTATTTGTTTGATAGCAAATTTTGGGCTTCCTGACAGATTCTGCACACCAGAGTTGTATCTTATCTTCCCAAGGTCACAGGTGTCTTGCAGTCCTTGACTTGGTTTAAACTGTGCAATTGGCAGACAACAGTCATGTTCTGCCAGAAAAATGGAGTTCTTGTTAAAGCTTGCTTTCAAATCAAGTCGAGTTCTTTCAAACAAATTTTATGAGCCTTTCTTCCAAACAAAATTCATAATTATAATTTTATTTAAAGCAAAATATAGGCAACACTTTCCAAGTTCTAGTATTTTCCATTTTCAAAATGTGTTATCTTCAAGGAAGAGTGAGAACAATATTCCAAATTACTATTTTATTAAACCAATAAACCAAACTTTGTAGATTGCAGCTTAAGTAGCTTTAATTCATTGATAAAATGGATAAACATTTTCAATAACTTCACATTAAGACTTTCATAACGATGAATAAACAAAACATTTGGCTATATTTAAAGACAACAATATTTAACTTCAAAGAGATATGCAAGAAGAAATAAGACGAATTCAAAGAAAATTATCTCGAGCTTAGGTTTCCTTCAGAGTTCATCAAAGAATGAGATGCAGCTCTTAGTCTGCCCAGATATTATGACATATTACATCATAGTCACTATGGTAACACTACAAACAATACTTTTCCTTAAAGAGATAGGCACAAAATTAACTAAGAATCAAATACACAATGTTTTAACCTTTACAGTGCAAGTCTTCAATCTGGTTACCTGGATCCCATAACCTTTGTGCTCTCTCAGCCAGTTCTTGATATTGCATGGAATTGCCTGAAGACTGCCTTATCTAATGATGGCAAATTTCAGTAGTTGGAAAATCCACTTTCTACTTCTGGCTGTACATAATCAAAAATGCTTCAGCCTTTTCTCCAACATTCTTGCCAGTAGGCATTCTTGGAACCTCCTCTTCCAACTAATTGTGCACATCATCATTCACAAACTGATCTGGTAAGATCAGTTTGCAGGGATCTGTTGTAGGATTGCTCTTTCACATGCATGTGGTCCTGTATTACATCTTCTCCAGAAAGGTACCTCAAAGATCAGTGTCTTTGATTCTGCACTGACCATGCTCTTCTGTACCCTTTACTGAGACTGAACTTGACTCTATCAATCAAGTAAGGAGTGCACCAAAAGAAAAGGTTACGGATTATAATGATCTATATTTCTTGGCATGCTCATTGTTCACCTGACCTTAGAAATACCAGTTTTGGGTTCCTGGATCTCTTCTGAACCATCCATTTTAACATGAGTGTATCATCACAAAATAGAAAGGAGACTATCCTCAGTAATAAGTTGTATCTTCAACTCTTCAGGGACCATGCAATGGTCACATGTACCAGTGCAGTAATGGACAGAGAGATTTGCCAAAGGCAGATTGGTTGGGACTAATACTTGGTTTACTACCAACTCCACCTAGTCTGGTGGTTATGTCCTTTAGGATTTGGCTGACACTTGATGATGAATACTGAAGACCTTCATTTAGAACACATTCTGTGCCTTTGCCACTTTCAATGCTTCTTCAATGTGTCCTTCAAAACCAAGGAGCATCGATTTATGAGCTGAAGGAAGGCAGGTAGTAAGAAGGAGAAAGTTTACTTGAACAGAGTAAACAAGTCTTCATTTTCTGGAATCTATCCAAATGCTAAACAGCAATCCTTTTCAATCATCTACCCAATTACTGAGTCTTCAAGGCTTAAAAATGCCTCCATGTCACGATCTTCTTCAGGGTTGAGTATTACTAACCAACTGAAAGTGAAACTTCTTTTACATTACTTGAATCCACTACATAAATGAAATTTGAACTATACCTGGACCACTCGATCCTGGAGACCAGCTGTAATAACCAGTTCTTCAGACTCCACATTCAGAATAAAGTTTGCTCGAAGTGGCTTTGGCAAATCCTGTCAAAACAAACTTGAAATTGGTCTCAAAGATTAAAGGGGATTTACACCATTATTTTATTAAGGCAAAATAAACCAAAGGTGAATTAGTTGCATTAATATTATTAAAAATTAGACATTTTATGGGACAGAGTTAGTCTCCATGGTCAAAATCTAAATCAGCTCAGAGAGATAAATCATAAGGTAAAACTGTACATTTCATGCACAAATATTAGTTGTTCGCAAGGCATTAGATGAAAATGGAACAAGTCTTACCATACGGGCACTCAGCACATCAGGAAAAGTACATCAGTAAATACTGAGAACACAGAGGAAGTCTCCTTGAAACCATTACTCACTGCATGCTCACAGTGGCTGTTGTGCGCATCAAAAGAACCAAAGACTTGTTGATCCAAACCAAGACTTTTATTAACTAAAAGACTGGAGCATATCACAAGTAGGTCAACCAGTCCAGAATGACCTGGTCTGGCTAGGAGCAATCCTTTAAGATCTGCCAGTAGGTGTGGCTACACTCTCAACCAATCACAGTCATCCTACACTACCATCTGTACATATGTACATACACATTGGTGAAAGAATCTGTACTATCACATTCACCCCTTCTTTGAGAACCGACCCCAGGGTGGATGGAGGTTAGGGGCTGTACCGGTCAGGGAGCCTGACCATCCAGCGTGACCGCCGTAGTGCCAGGATTGGGGTCACCGGAGTTAAGTCGTCAGCAGGCCTATAGGGTGCGGCCACTGCTTCACACAATTCCCCAACGGCATTGTCGACAGTCTGGCCTGAGCTGGTGGGGTGGTGCTGGTCCCTCAGTTCAAGCACATGACCTGGGAGAGAAGGAATAGGGGGAGGTTGGGTTAAAGGCACTGCTGCACCTGATCCGGCTTGGGCTAGGTCTCTTACCGAGTCTGTGTCCTGCCGCCCATCCGGGTACTCAACGTAGGCATAATGCGGGTTCGCATGGAGCAGAGTCACTTGGTCAACCAAGGGGTCATTCTTAGAGTACCGGACATGGCTTCGTAAAAGGACTGGACCGGGAACTGTGAGCCATGCCGGTATGGTCGTACCCGACTCGAATTTCCTTGGGAAAGAGAACATCCTTTTATGGGGGGTGGCATTGGTCGCGGTGCATAGGAGGGAGCGGATGGTGTGTAGGACATTAGTGAGCACATCCTGCCAGCGAGAGGTGGGGAGACCTTTGTCCGGAGAGCAAGCGCAACCGCTTTCCAGATGGTGGCATTCTCTCTTTCGACTTACCCATTACCACGTGGGTTATAGCTGGTGGTCCTGCTTGAAGCAATACCACGCTTCAGAAGGTACTGCCGCAGCTCTGCGCTCATAAACGAGGACCCCCTGTCACTGTGGATGTAACTGGGGTATCCGAAGATGGCAAAGATGCTGTGCAGGGCCTCTATAACTGAGGAGGTAGTCAAGTCCGAGCAGGGCACAGCGAATGGGAAGTGGGAGTACTTGTCGATGGCCGTAAAGATGTAGGTGTTATGGTTGGTTGTCAGTAGGGGCCCTTTGAAGTCTACGCTGAGACACTCAAAGGGGCAAGTGGCTTTGGTGACGTGGGTGTTCTCCGGACAGAAGAAGTGGGGCTTGCACTCAGAGCACACTGGGCAGGCTCAGGTCATGGAGCAAATCTCCTCGACAGTGTAGGGCAGGTTGCGAGCTTGGGCAAAGTGCGCAAACCTAGTGACCCCTGGATGACAGAGCTCCTCGTGGAGTTTCTGCAGCCTGTCCAGTTGTATGTTGGTGCAAATCCCCCTGGAGAGCGCATCTTGTGAGTCGTTGAGTTTACCTGGCCGATACAGTATGTCATAATTAAAGGTGGAGAGCTCGATTCTCCACCTGGCAATTTTGTCATTCTTGATCTTACCTCGCTGGGTATTGCTAAACATGAAGGAGACCATGCGTTGGTCGGTCAGCAGCGCAAAGTGCCTGCCAGAGAGGTAGTGTCTCCAACGACGTACTGCTTCGACTATGGCCTGGGCCTCCTTCTCGACAGAGGAGTGTCGGCTCTCAGGACCCTGGAGGGTTCTGGAGAAGAAGGCTACCGGCTGCCAGTGTAAACTCAGACACATCGCTTTCGACTTGGAATGGAATGGACTCGTCGAAGGCGTGCAGCATTGCAGCAGTGATGTCTGATTTGATGCGGTCGAAGGCCGCTCTGGCTTCGGTTGACAGGGGGGAAGGAGGTGGTCTGGATGAGTGGCCGTGCCTTGTCGGCATAGTGTGGAACCCATTGGGCGTAGTAAGAGAAAAAACCCAGGCAGCGTTTGAGTGCCTTCTGGGTGTGAAGTCCACGAGGGGACGGATGCGGTCGGGGTCCGGCATGACCACCCCATTCTCTACCACACAACCTAGAATTGCGAGTCGAGTGGTCCGGAAGACTCACTTGTCGAAATTGTAGGTCAAGTCAGCAGAGTTGCAGTCTGAAAAAATTTCTCAAGGTTGGCATCATGATCCTCCGTGTCATGGCCGCAGATGGTGACATTGTCCAGATATGGGAAAGTAGCAGTCAGCCCGTTCTGGTCCACCATCCGGTCCATTTCCCGTTGGAAGACCGCGACGCCATTTGTGACACCAAAGGGTACCCTGAGGAATTGATACAGCCGCCCATTCGCTTAGAAGGCAGTGAAAGGTCGGTCTTCTCAGCGGATCGAGAGATGATGATAGGCCGAACGTAAGTCAATGGTGGAAAATACTCGGTATTGGGCGATCTGATTCACATCCATGATCCGTGGAAGGGGGTAAGCGTCCAGGAGCGTGAAGCGGTTGATTCTCCCCGTTTTTAACCACCACTACCTGGGCCCTCCATGGACTCGAGCTAGGTTCGATAATGCCCTCATCCAGCAGTATGTGCACCTCGCATGTCATAAATTTCCCGTGTTCATAATTATATTGCCGGCTTTTGGTGGCCAAAGGCTTCCAGTCAGGGGTGAGATTTGCGAAAAGTGCTGGCGGAGCAACTCGGAGGGTGCAGAGACTACAGGTGAGGCCCCAGGGCGCAACGGCGGGTGGCTCAGGCTGCCACTGGCAGGAGGTTTTCAGGGTGGAGTGGTTACAAACAGAGAGCAGAGCATGAGGCCCCCCAAAGTGCAGGGAAATGGTTTAAAACTGGCACTGAAAATCCAGTCCCAGCAGTGGAGGGGCGCAAAATTTGGGAAGGACTAACAGTTTGAAGTCTGTAAACCTGATGCCCTGGACTTTCAGGGTTGCCACACAGTATCCCTTTACCCCAGTCAAGAGCAATCTGGTCGCCAATGAAATTCTCTGTGCAGTGGGGAGAATAGCTAGTCCGCAACGGTGGGCCAGGTCTGGGCGGATAAAACTGTCTGTTGTCCCAGAGTCAAATAAGCAATTGGTACAGTGTCCATGCACTTTAATCAGTTCCATTACTTTTGTGAGGGATTGGGGGAAGTCCTGGTCAAGGGTTATTGATGCAGGGACTTGTAATGTGGACAGTGGAGTCCTGCATGATGACGTCATGCAACGTGTGCGTGATGATGTCACGCAAACGGTTGGGCCTGAAAAAACAGTGTCGGGGAGTTGGTCTTGCTGCCTGCAGCCAAAGGCAAGTGTTGGGGGTCGCTGCTTACCGTCGGCGGTGGGGCGGACAGCGGTGGGACGGTCAGCTGTGGTGGGTCCCCAGTCGGCAGCATCGGGTCCTCGGTCGGCAGGTACCAGGTCGCGTGTCTCCGTTCGGCGGCGGCGGCGTGTCTCCGTTCGGCGACGGCGGCGTGTCTCCGTTCGGCGGCGGCGGCGTTTCTCCGTTCGGCGGCGGCGGCGTGTCTCCGCCCGGCGGCGGCGGCGTGTCTCCGCCCGGCGGCGGCGGCGTGTCTCCGCCCGGCGGCGGCGGGTCCCTGGTCGGCGGCGGCGGGTCCCTGGTCGGCGGCGGCGGGTCCCTGGTCGGCGGCGGCGGGTCCCTGGTCGGAGGCGGCGGGTCCCTGGTCGGCGGCGGCGGGTCCTCGGTCGGCAGGTACCAGGTCGCGTGTCTCTATTCGGCAGCGGCGGCGGGTCCCTGGTCGGCGGCGGCGGGTCCTCGGTCGGCAGGTACCAGGTCGCGTGTCTCTATTCGGCAGCGGCGGCGGGTCCCTGGTCGGCGGCAGCGGGTCCCTGGTCGGCGGCAGCGGGTCCCTGGTCGGCGGCAGCGGGTCCCTGGTCGGCGGCAGCGGGTCCCTGGTCGGCGGCAGCGGGTCCCTGGTCGGCGGCAGCGGGTCCCTGGTCGGCGGCAGCGGGTCCCTGGTCGGCGGCAGCGGGTCCCTGGTCGGCGGCAGCGGGTCCCTGGTCGGCGGCAGCGGGTCCCTGGTCGGCGGCAGCGGGTCCCTGGTCGGCGGCAGCGGGTCCCTGGTCGGCGGCAGCGGGTCCCTGGTCGGCGGCAGCGGGTCCCTGGTCGGCGGCAGCGGGTCCCTGGTCGGCGGCAGCGGGTCCCTGGTCGGCGGCAGCGGGTCCCTGGTCGGCGGCCGTTGAGGTCACGACTGAGAGCTGGTTGGATGTTTGCTTCGTGAGGTAGGGTGAACGTCATTGTGGCGAAGGTGGGTTGTACTTTCCGCGCTCGGCGTCTGCCCCGTGACGTCAAGTGCTGCCGCGCCCTGGAGCCTTCGCTCTCATTGGACAAGAGCTCTGAAGAAGTGTTTGAAATGGAGAGTGGCGATTTGGCTTCACACGAGGCACGGTGGTTTGACGGTGGCAATTTTGGAGCGACAGACTAGCAAAGTGGCCGTTTTTAAGGCATCTGGTTTTTCTCGCCGGGGACTGGGACCTGCTGTGCTTGTTCTTCCCGCAGAAATAACAATTTGGGGTTGCATCGGGCAGCTTAGCGGCAGTAGTAGGGTAGAGAGAGGGCATCCTACTCACATCAGAGTGTGGGGTCCAGCCCCAAGAGTACATGTCCATACTTAAGACTGCACCCTCCATCATCTCTGCGATCCAGATCATGTCCTCTAGGTTTTCTCCCCTGTGCTCTAGCAGGCGCTGCCTCACCTCATTCAATCGAACCCCGGCCACATAGGCATCCCGAATCAGATCATCTGTAGTCTCCGCAGCAGTTCTATCTGTGCAGGCACAGTCCCTGCCCATTGCCCTTAGTGCCTGAATATAAGCTTTACAGGACTCATTGGGCTGTTGCCTCCTTGTAGCAAGTTTGTACTGAGCATATATCCTGTTCACTGGTCACTTGTAGAGCCCTTTCAGCACCTTCATGGCTGGACACTCTGGTAGTCTCTTGGGGACACCATAGTCATCAATATTAGTAGTCGATGGTTGTCCTCTATCACAGCAGGATCAGAGAGCTGTAAGTATGTTTTGAAGCATCTCACCCAGTGCTTAAAGTCATTTGAGGCTGTAGATGACTGTGGGTCGATGTCGAGGCGTTCCAGCCATAGCATACGCTCCATCCCTTCAAAATTTTTTTTAGTTAATAAAATTGTAGTGCGCGTCGAAAGAACCAAAGACTTGTTGATCCAAACCAAGGTTTTTATTAACTAAAAATATCACAAGTCCAGAATGACCTGGTCTGGCTAGGAGCAATCCTTCAAGACCTGCCAGTAGGTGGGCGTGGCTACACTCACAGCCAATCACAGTCATCCTACACTACCATCTGTACACATGTACATATACACATTGGTGATAGAATCTGTACTATCACAGTGGCCAAGGCATTATATAATTGCACATGGTCATTTATTTCCTCAAGTATGAGCCTACATAACTGGATCATGCGTGATGTGCATCTTGATTCCATCCATCTGCCCTAGATCTCGAGGCTACAAAAAAGTCAATCATGTTCAACTCTGAAATTCTCAACTTATCAAAAAAATGAAGGAGTCCCATAAATCAGGAGGGAAAAACTTAAAACAAGAGGGAAAGGGCAAAAGATTAATCTGACAGTCCTTCCATTCATCTTCTCAAACAAATTAAAGTCTGCACATAACTCACCTCATCAATTAAATCATAAAACTTCATCAAGCACTTTAGTGTAGCTGAAACAATAGCACTGAAAAAAGAAAAAAAAGAGTATGATGAAAACAAGAATATGTGAAATTCAGAATATCTAGCCCCCAGAAGGATAATGAGAGTGGACACATAGGAATGTCATCACCTACAAATCCCACCTTCTCCCCCGAACTCCATCCCCCCAAACTCCATCTCCCCCCAAACTCCATCCCCCCCCAACTCCATCCCCCCCCAACTCCATCCCCCCCAACTCCATCCCCCCCCAACTCCATCCCCCCCAACTCCATCCCCCCCCAACTCCATCCCCCCCCAACTCCATCCCCCCCAACTCCATCCCCCCCCAACTCCATCCCCCCCCAACTCCATCCCCCCCAAGTCCATCCCCCCCAACTCCATCCCCCCAACTCCCACAGAATCCTGACTCAGAAATAGGTTACTATTTGTTCTTTGATGGAATTTCTAAATCTGCAACTCCTTCCCTAATAACAGTGTGGGTGCATTGCCTGTAGGATTTTCTGGCCATTTAGGAAGGACTAATAAGTTGGCTCATCGAGTGATGCCAAGATTTCCCAAATGAATGAGGATTTTTCATATATATATTTATAAATTGCATTCCATGAAATACATTTTTTTCTTAAAAAAAAATGGAAAAACGAGAAAATGCATGACTCATTATATCAGAGGCTGTAGAGTTTAGAAAAGTTGGGAAGAGAAGTGTGCAAGATAAATTTTTAAAAGAAAATTCTACCAGCTGTAATTAGGGCAATATGGGAGACAAAGGAATTAAAGATCCAAATAAAAATTTCTACTGTCTAAACAGTTTTATATCATTGTTTCCATAAAGTCTCTAATGTGGCCAATTTCTAGGAATTTCTGAACTCCAGGTTGATAATTAAATGAGCTGGCATTCTTTGCAAGAAGACTGAAGCCTCAGGGCAGAAATTGAGTAATAAATATCTGAACCACAGTATTTTGTTAGCACTGACCTGCTTCCAGCAAGACCCTGTAGAAAAGAAAAAAAGACAGAGAAATGAGTGTGTGCTTCCAAACTGCCCCTCAGGATCCAACTTATGTTGTAAATAAATGAGGCACACAGACTAGGTTTACCAGTTTGTCCTTCATCTACTTGTCCACAATTATTACTGCTCCAATTTCTTCACAAATGATTAAAAATAGTAGTTCCCACTTACCAAGCACACTGAATTATACTCAAGTCAAGATAAGTTTATTGTCATCTGATTGCATGTACAACCTGATAAAACGGCTTTCTCCAATCCTGGTGCAAAGCATGCAGATACACAACCAGACATAACACACATACAGATAAATAATACATATGCAGGAGTATTTCATCTAAATAATTAAATATCGTTTTATGAACATGAGAGTCTCAGATGGTTAGTGTGAGCAGTTCCTTTGGTTGCTCAGCGTTCTCACTGCTCGTGATAAGATGATGTTCCTCAGCCTGGTGGTACTAGCCTCTAATACTCCTGTATCTCTTTCCCACCAGGAGCAGCTGAAAAATGCTTTGCGCAGGGTGGAAGGGGTCCTCAATAATTTTGCACACCTTCGTCAGACCATGATCCCAGTACATCACATCGACGGAAGGGTAGGGAGGCTGCCATAATCCTCTCGGTGATCCAATTCTCTGCAGTAGCCTGCTCCTGACAAGTAAGGAGATGTTAAGTATCCACAATAGGTCACTAGTTAAGTGAACTCCAAGGAACTTGGTGCTCTCTATTCTCTCTCCTCAGAGCTGTTGATGAATATTGGAGGGTGGTCATTCCTGGTCCTTACCTTATAACATGTTTGAGAAATATAATAAAATGCTGGATATTAGAAAGGGTCAAGGAAAATCTGGTCACAGAACTCGGAATTGACAAGACAGAAGCAAAGTACTTTGATAAAGCAAGGATAAAGACTGCCAAATGTGGGTGAAAGGATAGAGAGAACACAAACAGCTAATGAGGGGAAAAAAATGTCAAATTGTGCATTGTAGAGTGGGAGAAAATAGAGGAGGGATGGGTGAGGTCACAAAGAGATTTAAGCATAGAGGAAAGAAATGTAAAAATCTTCAGACAGATGTCCAGCAACAATCATAGAAAGAGTAAATTATTGTAATAGATTAAATGTATTGAAGAAGCTTGGGTGATAGTGAACAAACCAAGTAAATGAAATCACTGACAAATATACAGTATGGAAAATGGTTTAGGTCAAAAACATACAAAACTGACATGTATGAAGTGACCAGTTGGTCTCCTATGGGATAAAAGTCTAACTGTCTCACAGTCTGATTTTCTTTCAGAAGTACAACACGAAAATCTGCAGACACCATGGGTGAAGTAAAAACACAATCCTTGAGAAACTCAGCAGGTCAAACAGTGTCCTTTATATAATAAAGATTAAAAATACATAACCGACCTTCATCAAAGTATGGAAAAATGTGGAGAGGCGTCCAAATAAAAGAGTAAGGCAGGAGGTAATAGGTGGAGAAGGGAGAGAGGGCACAGCAGCAAGAAGAGGGATGTCCATTAACTCACCCCTTACCTGCATCTCCTCCATTTCCCACTCATTTTCCCTGGCCCCCCATCTGCCCCCCTCCCACCCCTCCAGCTTCCTCATCTAACACATTATCCCAGAATTTCCTCCACTTACAAGAAGATCTCACTACCAGACACATCTTCACCTCTCCTCCTCTCTGCCATCTATAGGGACTGCTCCTTCCATGACTCCCTTTTGCACATCCCTCCCCATCAATCCCCTCCACCTTGGCACCTTCACCTGTGGCTGCAGGAGGTGCCAAACCTGCGCCCACATCTCCTCCCTCACCATGGTCCGGGGCCCCAAAAAGGCCTTTCAAATGGAGCAACACTTCACTTGTGTATCCACAGGATTGATTTACTGCATCCAGTGCTCCCTTTGTGTCGTTCTCTGAGTCTGGATGCAGACTGGAAGGTTGTTTCACTGAACACCTTCACTCCGTCTGCACCAGTGACAGAGACTTCTCATTAGCCAACCATTTCAGTTCTGTGTCACACTCAGATGTCTATCCATGGCCTCATAGACCCTCCAAGACCACTCATAAACTGGAGGAACAATACCTAATTTTCCCTCTGGGCACTCTCCAGCTGGATGGCATTAATTGATTTTTCTGGTTTCTACTAACCTGCTCTTCCTTTACCCCTCCCTTCCCACTATCAACTCTTCACCATCTTCCATTTCTGTTCCTCTAGCTATCCCTCCTCCCTTTGCTTGCTGCTGTGCCCTCCCTCCCTTTTCCACCTATTACTTCCTGCCTTGTGATCTCGCCAATCCCCTTACCCTTTTGTTGGGATGCCTGTCGACATTTTTCCATACCTTGATGAAGCTATGTATTTTTATCTTTGTTATATAAAGGGCACTATTTGACCTGCTGAGTTTCTCAAGCATTGCATTTTTACTGATTTTATTTCATTTGCCCTGTACTCTTGGTCTGATGGCTCATCTCCAAAACATTGCTGGATTTGCTTCACGCTGTACGTAAAGAGCCCAAACCAGAAATGGAAAAGTGAGGAAGAGGGTGGAGCATCTATCCAGCATAAAGTAGAGGGAGCTCCTGTTCCAATGTGCAAGCTCAATGAAGAAAACTCGTGAATCAAAAAGGTATTCAACTTCAATAAACAATGAAATCCAATGGAAATAGTTCCCTTCCAAGCTACTTAATTGATTACAGGATTTTATAGCATTGAATCTGACCGTTTATTTCAGCTATCCCTTTTGGCACATCTTTCTGTTCAGCTGCAAGCCTGCAGTTACCAGTGAATATACTTCTCCTGGCCCAGTGTCCCAGACTCAACTCGTTCTGCTTTGGCCCATATACTCAGCTTGAAATGTTATTCAGATCAAAGCATGAGGAGAAAATACCAGCAAATTCCAAACCTGCTCACCACTTGCCGTGGTATATTAGTGTCATACTTCAGAGTGAAGTTTCGTTTGGCCAGAGCGATTCTGAAAGATAGGAATATCAGATATACCAAAAGAAAAAAATTAATTGAACTGCAATGAAAAAGAAATAGAGTCTCATTCTTTAAAGTCAATAGAATTTCATTTTTCTTAAAGCAGAACCATAATGAGACTGGTAAAGAAACCTAACATTGCTCACGTTTTCAAGGCATCATAATGACTTACTGTGGTCACATATGGATTATGGTCAGTTACACACCTTTGAAGGATAGCCACATGAAAAGTACTAGAGCTTAAATGCAAACTGCAAAATCCAATAAACAGCCATGTGATAAATGACCATGTAAATGTTGGTCAGGTGACAGAGGAGGAGAGAGGAAGAGAAAACTACTCTCTTTCACTTCAACTTAGGCTCATACATGTCCAGCTGACAGGAGAAACAAAAGTTCTGTTCAACATCTCACTATCAACACATATATCCATATTATGATCCATTGCATCAAATGAACAAAACCGATTCTAAAGCTCCCCTTACCCTTGCTCGGAGCAATACTGATAGAACTGTTTGCAGGTTGCTTGAAGTAATCTCAAACCACCCAGATAGCTGTAAAAAGAGACTTCAGTTAAGCATTTTGTTTTTTCCCTACCCCACAGACATTAAACCCCAACCATCCACATCCCAGCTTTCCAAGTAACTTTAAGACCAGCATCATTGTTAAGTGATTGAAAATTGATTCCTGCCCATTTCCCTTAACACTCTGATGAATATTTCCAGATTTATCCTGCTGGATCAGCATCTATTGGTTTATCCATGATGGTTCCATTACTGGAATACATAAATTCAGTTCCTACCACAGAAATAAAAGTGGACAATGCTCTGAAAAGTGACTATAAATACTATTTAATTATTTTATGGATACAGAGATTTATCTCCCTCATTGAGGAAAGGAGACTATCAGATTTATTTGGCCTTGGTTTAACAAACCTCAAATTAAATGCTGTGTTGTTGACTCTTCATTGACAGAACAAGCAAATGGAAACAATCACTACATCATCAGGTAAGAAACTACAGTTTTGCCAATGTCTACCCCTTTAAAAAGCAACAACTTTGACTCTTCATTTATCCCAAAGAAGTCCATCCCACTTATGCTCCAAGGTTTCCCAGGTTATTCATGAAGAGAAAAAACAAATTTTCTGTTTAACTTATCAGTTCGCAGTCTAACCTAGCTCAATATTTATTCACTGTTCTTTAAATTATACTGTATTCGATGGATGGAATGATTGGGAAAATACACAATGTATACTTCCCCAAATTGTGGGCCAAATGGCCTGTACTGTGCTGCAATGTTCTATGTTCAATTTGTGCACAAGGATGGACTTTAATGTTGAGAATGAATTATGCTGCCACATATCTCAAATTGCTGGTACTGTTACAACTGCTCTACTCACTTCATACCTGTGACTGTGTCACTCGGTACAACAATAACACCATCTACAAATTTGCTGGCGATACCACAGTAGTTGGTTGTATAAAGGATGGGGATGAGTCAGCATACAGAATGGAGATTGAAAACTTGGGTGAATGGTGCAACAACAACGTTGCACTCAATAGCACCAAAACTAAGAAGCTGATTGTTGACTTCAGGAAAGGAAAGCCAGAGGTCTACAATCCAGTGATCATTGGGGGATCAGAGGTGGAGAGGGTGAGAAAATTTAGGTTTTTGGGAGTCACTATCTCAGAGAATCTTTCCTGGACTGAACCAACCAATGGCATCACGAAAAAAGTACATCAGTGTCTCTACTTCCTCATGCGGAAACCCTGGCAAATTTCTACAGATGTGTGGTGGAAAATGTGCTGACTGGCTGCATCATGATCTGGTATGGAAACACCAGTCCCCCTGAGTATAAAGCACTCCAAAAGGTAGTGGACACAGCCCAGGACATCACAAGCAAAACCCTCCCCACTATTGAGTACATCTACAGGCATGCTCTGTTCTCATTGATGACATGAGGAAAGAGGTCTAGGTGCCACAAGACTCACACCACCAGGTTCAGGAACAGCTGGTACCCCTCCACCATCAGACTCCTCAATGACAAAATCAATCAGGGACTCATTTAAGGACTCTTAATTGTGCACGTTATTGATTTTCTTTTGTTCTCTCTGCATTGCATAGTTTGTTTATATTCGTTATCTGTTAACAGTTGTTTTATTTGCTTACATGTTTATGTTGTGTAGTTTTTTTTGCCCTACCAATTTAGTGGTAATTCTGCTGCACCTGCAGGAAAAGGGAATCTCTGGGTTGTATGTGATGTCGTGTATGTACTCTGACAATAAATCTGAATAAGAATAAGAAGACTTGCATTACGAGGAGAGGGTGGATAGGCTGTGGCTTTTTCTTCTTGGAGGATGGGAGGCTGAAAAGTGACTTTAAAGAGGTATAAAAAATCATGAGGGGAAAGGATAAGGTATATAGACATTGTCTTTTTTTAAATCCCCAGTAAAAGAAATCTAAGTTTAAGTTTGAAAGGGGAAAAATATAAAAAGGACCTGAGAGTAACCTTTCTCACAGGGGGGAGTGGGTATAACCTGCCAGAGCAAGAGCTGGAGGTGGGTATAGTTAATAGGTAGTATTTAAAAGACATTTAGACAGATACAATAATACTAAAGGTTTAAATCAACCATTTTCAACAGGGTCCATATGGTCCCCCTGGGGCCACAGCACATTAAAGTAGAGGCCTTGTTTTCTTTTCACTTCATTAACATAAATTTTTTTATGATTTTTGTGTAGTCGGTAGGAGAGAAGTATGGAAGAAACTACGGAAGGGGTTCATAAATTTTGAACAGAGTCCTTGGGGGGAGAGGGGTGGCATAGCCAAAAAAAGGTTGAGAATGGATGATTTAGATGAATCTAGACCAATCTCAGATATATGGGTCAGCTCAGGCAGACAACTTGTTAAGCTTGGACAAGTCAAGCTGAAGGGCCTGTTTC
Source organism: Narcine bancroftii (assembly GCF_036971445.1). Taxonomy (NCBI): domain Eukaryota; kingdom Metazoa; phylum Chordata; class Chondrichthyes; order Torpediniformes; family Narcinidae; genus Narcine; species Narcine bancroftii. The sequence goes on along the minus strand of NC_091476.1, from coordinate 108,600,887 downwards.
TGAGCTTTAAGATTGATGCGATGCCCAAGTTATTTTCACCACACACTAGTAAAGGTCACAGAATCATGTAAATAGGCACCACAGCCCACTAAATCAGCACCAACTGCCCATTTACATTAATCCCATTTTTTATTCTCCCCGCATTCCTACCCACTCCCTCCAGATTCTATCCATGCAGCAGGGACAATTTTCAGTAGCCACTTGCAGTTACAAACCCTCACCTCTGAGAGGTGGGACAATAACAGGGAGAATGTGCAAAGTCAGTTCAGACAGCAAGAGGTCCGGATTGGACCCGGGTCTCTGGTGCTGTGAGGCCAATGTTTGACTTACTACACCACGGTACCTTACAGAAGAAGTATATGTACATTTCCACAGAAGAATGCAGTAGCTTTTTAAACTACCTATCTCATCTCCTATATGTAAAATAAGTTCACAGTAAACAACATATTATGTAACTCACCTCAACTCAAAATTTGCTGGATAAATAATCCTACTTTTAGTGAAAGACTTTTAATGTTGTTTCAGCCAGCTATTCAGTTGACAGCAGGGTTAAGTTCAGTTTATAAGGGTTGTTTACTGCAACTAAACCAGCTGCCTGCCCTATCATGTTTCTAATGCATATTAACACATTGTCCACAATATTCACGTTAACATTTTGTACAAATTGTAAGGATGCCAAGTAACCACAAGCATCTAGAGAGATCAGTGTCATAAACCAAATTGCACAGAACAAGGTCATTTGGTTGATCACACTTGTGCTAGCATGTTAAAATGTTTGTATTCCATTGCTTTTCCTCCAGCAATCTTGCATTTATCCCCTTTTAACCTTTTAGAATGTAATCCTTCCATCATTTGTTTTTCTTTCCAGATTCAAAAATTTGGTGATTGAGTACCGTAAATATTCGTGTATAATGCGTTTCGTGTACAATGCGGACCCCCCCCCATTTTTGAGGGGAAAAGGGGATAAAAATTTTACCCCCATGTATAATACGATCCCCCTCCCCTTGCCCACCCGATTTGTGCTGGCGTCTCTCTCCCCCCTCGCCCGCCCAAGTCACGCTGGTGTCTCTCCCCCCCCCCCGCCCGCCCAAGTCGCGCTGGCGTCTCACTCCCCCCTCGTTCACCTGATTTGCGCTGTCGTCTCTCCCCCCCCCTTGCCCAGCCAAGTCACGCTGGCGTCTCTCCTTCCCCCCCCCACCCCAACCTAGTCGCGCTGCTGATAATCTTACTGATCGTTAAACCTGGCAGAAAAAATTGTTAAAATAATAACCTCATGTATAATGCGATCCCCTACTTTGAGCTTGAATTTCAGTACAAATGTTTTTGCATTATACATGAATATTTATGGTAAGCCTCCAATCATCTCCCTCACCAGATTCAAAATAATACATTATGATGCTGAAGTAGAATCTTTACTTTACAAACGGCCAATTTCCAGTGGGAAAATAATTTCCTACACTGAAAGAAATGTTCGGGATACAAACCCTTCCTTTTGACTGATCCCATGCAAGTCTTGCAAGCTACCAAACTCTGTTGGGTCATTGAGAGGATGCGGTATCAGCACCTGGGGAATTCAGAAAAAGAAAGACAATTGCATGTATAAGAGCACATTTTGTGTCAAATTCTCAATTACCATTGCCCTCATAGCTCAAATTTCATTTGCTCAACTCTCCTCTATTTCAGTGAAGTAATGCTGTCCCACTATAGTTTTCCATGAGCAGTCGGTCTTGCAGATTCTAACAAACAAAATTCTTCCTGTGGAAACCTAGAGAGCATAACTATCAAGTGGATGTCTTGATTGTGATATGTGAACCTCACCCACTTTTTATCCACCAAATAAATGTTTACAGACACACAATTTATTGCCAGAAAATTTTACTTATTTATATCACGTGTTAGGTCCCACCTATATTGCAAGGTCAACTGCAGACTTCCTTGTTTAACTTCACAAAATGAGACTGAGTTTCAGAGAAGGAAAAATGGCTGAAAAGTAATATATACCTTTATTAATTGTGGAAATCTGCCAATTATTGACAGTCACATTCATTTATAGCTGTAAACCTGATTTAAAGCCATTCTTAAATGTTTAAATAAAAACATTTGTTCCTGTGATGTATTTTATCTGAAAAACAATAATTTTTCCTTTCAATATACATTTCTTTGATCAGTGTCCTTCATTGCTTAATGATGGAAATTTGACTGCTTGGACCTGTTGGGAGAACAGGCCCCAGAACTGGCCTGGAGATCAAAAACTCTGGAAGTGGGGGAAGAACAGACAATAGAGCCCTTTTGTTGCAAAACACATTTTTCACAGCAATTTAGGGTCGGTCGATCACAATGAACACAAGCTTAGTACATTCCAAAGCCCTCTGCTGCTGGTTGAATAATTTTGAAATGAGCTTACTGTCAACTGGAAACCCCTTATGTTACAATCGTAAGCAGGATTCAGAAAATACAGGGGAATATTCAGCAACACCTGTCCCATTCCCTCTTTGCTCAGTCTCTGCCAATTCGTTTCCACTGAGCCCGGCAGCTTTTGTCCCTTTGGTGTATGCTAATGTGTATATTGCTGCAAGAAAATGCACTGTCATAAATATTAATTTTACTTCCTTAAATAGGAAGTCTAAATTTCAATTTGAAAATCAAAAGGGGGAACAATTTGCACAGTTTAAACCAATTTTAATGCACAAACATTGTGGTCTACCAGAGGGCAGAAATAAGAGAATAGCTAACCCACTTCATACAAAATTTTCTTTTTTAATAAACTGTGCTGGAGCAACCTTGAGATTTCAATGCTGGTGCTTTGGGGGGAAAAAATGTTTTTCTATTGTACCATGCGTCTAATTTTGGGGGGAACACGATCACATTTTGTTTTAGTTAGATATACAGCCCTTCCAGCCCATGTCCAGGCTGCCTAAATACACCAATTAACGGACAAATCCTGAGAGGAAACCAGAGCAGTGGAGAAAAAATCCACACAGACATGGAGAAACATACAAACTCCTTACAGATAGTGTTAGATTTTAACCAGGTTGCCTGGTGCTGCAATAGCATATGCTAATAAGATAGCTTTTTCATCCTTCAAACAGTTAATAGTGCTTCCATTTGCTACTAGGCACATTTTATGCCGAATACACTGCTCAAATCATGCATAGGTTTCACTTACAACTCTTTTGCTCTCATATATCGTCACATCAGCCCAGAAGTTAGATATTGTCATTGCAATGGTCTTTCCATAGAAGCCATCTGATGGATTTCCCATAATTCCAACCCTAAATACAAGGCAGTAACAATATGAGGCCAGCATTCTTTCAAACAGATCTGGAACATTAAGCACACAGCATTTAGATACACAAGAGGCTGGATTGGAGTGGAGAGGTATATAAAAGAAGTAAAGAATTTGATATACCATCAATAATTCACAAAAGGCTGAGTAGTGAAACAATCAGGTAGCTAAGACTGGAACACTATCAAACAACCATCCACCTCCTTGACTGATCAGAGCAAAAATAAAAGGGTGGCATGCAAAGGGCTATGGGTAGGATCGGACTCAGGAGGCATGATCAGTCAGTAGCAACCAATCACAGTATAACAGTGGTTTACCACATTCACCCTTCCTTTTTAGGAAGAATCCTGTTGGGTGAATAAAAGAGAGTGAAACAACTATACAATATATACATTTACAGATTAAGTCTATACGGGGGTGCCACCAGCGTGGCAAAGGTTGGGGGGTGGGGGTGGCTGCTGTAACATCATGATCGGGTTGAGGAGTTGGCCTGTTAACAGATCACCAAGGGTGGTGGGGGGGGAACAGGTGGGGGATGTAAAGGAGTGTGGTGCTGGTACATCATTGGAAGCAATAGTAGCCTGGGGTAAGGGGTGGTCAGCTACAGGTTCAGGGACCGGTTTGAGTGGGGGAGAGTGTTGATGGAAAGTCAGTGATGATCCTGACTGTGCCAGGTCTTGGATCGAAACAGTGTCTTTTTGCCCATCAGGGAAGGCATAAAGGCATATTGGGGGTTGGTATGGAGTAGGCGGACCCTCTCAATCAGTGGGTCAGTCTTAGATTGCCTAACATGCTTTCAGAGCAGGACAGATCCCGGTGAGTTAAGCCAGGTGGACAGCTTAGTCCCTGAAGCAAACTTCCAAGGGAACGCTACCATCACACAAAAGTGACCGAACAGAGTTAAATGCATCTGGGAAGTCTTCTTGCCAATAGGAGACATGGAGACCCTGTGACCTCAGTGCCAAGAGGATGGTCTTCCAGACCGTGGCATTTTCCCTTTCCATTTACCCATTACCCTGGGATTGTAGCTGATGGTCCTGATCGTGGCAATCCCCCTGGCCAGCAGGTACTGCTACAGCTCATCACTTATAAATGATGTACCCTGGTCACTGTGGATAAAGCTGGAGTACCCAAAGAATGCAAAGATACTATGGAGAGCCTTGATAATAGTGGCCATGGTAATGTCAAGGCATGGGATGGCGAATGGGGAAAACGGGAATATTCATCAATAACAGTAAAGAAATAGATATTCCGGTTGGAGGAGGGGAGGGGACCCTTGAAGTTGATGCTGAGGCCTTGATGAGATGAGTCTTGTCCGGCTGGTAGATCTGCAGTTTGCATTTGGCACAGACCTGGCAGTTTCTAGTCATTGTCCAAACCTCCTCGACAGAGAAAGGTAGATTCCGAGATTTGACAAAATGGAAAAACCTGATGACTGAGGTTATTGTGAAGAGACTGTAGTTTGTCCTTTTGAAGAGTAGCACAGGTTCCATAGGATAGGGCATCTGAGGGCTCTTTAAGTTTGCCAGGTCTGTAGAGGATATCATAGTTGTAAGTAGACAGTTTGATTCTCCACCTGAGGATTTTATCATTTTTTATTTTGCCCCTTTGTTTATTATTAAACATGAATGCAACCACTCGCTGGACTATGAGAAGAGTGTACTGTTTCCCAGTGAGGTGGTGCCTCCAGTGGCGAACTACTTCCATGATAGCCTGGGCCTCCTTCTCGATGGAGAAGTGTCAAATCTCAGGGCCTTGGAGGGTATGTAAAAAAAAAAGGCGACAGGCCTGCCTGCCTGGTTGAGAGTGGCCTCTAGGACAAAGTCAGACACATCACTCTCCACTTGGAATGGTGTTGACTCATCTATGGCATGCATGGTTGCCTTGGCAATGTCATCTTTGATGCCTTTTGGGCATCTTTTGTCCAGGGAAGCATTGTAGCTATGGTGGAACGGGGTACTGCAGGCATGACCTCACTGCCTTCTGTACCTGTAGCTCCACCCCGTAAGATCCCGAATAAAGGCTGAGAGCCCTAGTCTCTTCCCTCATATCTGCCTTGGACATGAGCCATCACCATGTAGAGGCATGCCCAGATTTTCTGATTAATAAAGTTTTTGACTACTTGCTTCATGTCTGCGGGTGGTCATTGATCGTGCCATGGTGGCTTTGACCAGGGCCAAATCTTGTCCACGTACTTGGGGACCCATTAAGCATAGTAAGAGAAGAATGTGAGGTATCTCTTCAGAGTTTATAGGATATACAGGAGGGGCAGCTCCATCAATGGACGCATGCAGTCAGGGTTGGGACTAATGATGGCATTCTCAACAACACAGCCAAGGATGGCCAGTCGTGCTGTCCGGAAGACACATTTGTCCTTGTTATAAGTCAGGTTCATGCATTTCGCTACTCAAAGGAACTTGTTGAGATAGGAATCATGGTCCTGCAGATCGTGGTGCAAATGGTAACATTATTGAGGTAAGGGAAAGTGGCCTGTAGATTGTAGCAGTCCACCATGCGGTCCATTTCCTTTGGAAAACAGAGACTCCATTTATGACGCTGAAAGGGATCCAGAGGAAATGATGGAGATGTCCTTCGCCTCGAAAGCTCTATGCTGGCGGTCCTCCGGGCAGACTGGGAGCTGGTGGTTGACCATATCGGATATGCAGGGAAGGGGGTATGCTTTAAGCTGCGTATAATGGATGATAGTCTAGCTGTAGTAAATGACCATCTTATTCTTTTCCCTGTTCTTGACCACCTGGGCCCTCCAAGGACTATTACTGGCTTCAATGACGCCCTCACCCAATAACCACTGGACCTCCTATTTGATAAACGCCCTACTTCTGGTGGCTATCAGCTTGCAATCGGGAGTGAGGATGGTGAATAGGTGGGGGTCAACCTTGAGGGTCATGAGGCCACATATCGCATGCCGGGGTTTGTCTGAGAACTGTTCACCGCAGATGGTAAGGGAGGGGGGGGGTGGGGGGAGGGCCTGTCAAATTGCAAAGTGACCTCCAGTTGGCATTGGAAGTCCAGCCCCAGTAACAAGGGGGCACAGAGCTAAGGCATGATGAGCAGTCTGAAGTGTTTGTACACTATGCCTCCAACAGTCAGGGTCACTAAGCAGGACCCATGGATGGCTGAGGAATATAACTCTGATGCGAGAAATATCCTGTGTTTGGCGGGCCATACTTTAAGGGACAGACTTTTAGCAATATTGGGATGATAAAACTTTCTGTACTCTCGCTATCGCATAAACACTTGATAACATGCCCATTTACCTAGACGTCCATCATGGACCTGGCGAGTTCATGTGTGATGGATCCCAGTATGGATTCAGCATCCAAGACTGTTGGATTCTCCCACTCCAGAAATGACCCCCCTCAGCCCTAAGATGGTGTTGGCGTGCAGACCAAAATGGCATCTCCCATGATTTGCACATGGTGTCGCTGGAATTGCAATGAAGATGACACCGATTTCGATGCCCGGGGTAGTGAAAGGCGGCAGGTGACACTACTGGGTCTCGCAGGTGATATAGATTGGTAGACTTTGGCATAATCCCCCCCTTTTTACGGCACCGCAACATCGTGCATCCTTGGCAGGGCAGCATTTTCTCAGGTGAGTGCCCTGCCTGCAAAAGTAACAACTGGAAAGATTGCCCACGATGGCTGCCGAGGTCAGGACATTAGAGTATGGGACCAGTCACTTGCGGAGTGAAATGATGCCCCATTCCAAGAATGGCAGAGCCCGTGGCGACTAAGTGGCCAAGTGGTCATCAGAGTTCTGGAGGGCCACCTCTAGTGTCTCTGTAACCTCGACCACTCTCGTCAAATCGAGAACGTTTTACTCCAATAATAATTGCCAGCATATGTACCTGGAGTGGGGGCCGGCAACGTAAGTGTCTCTAACAAGGTCCTCGGCACTCTGGGCAGCGGACACAGGCTTACAGTCACAGGCTCTGCACAGGATCTGGAGGACCCGCAGGAACTCAGCGTTAGACACATCAGGGTGTTGTTTTCTGGTGGCCAGAAGATACCTGGCATAGACCTCATTAACCTTCGGGCGATACTGGACCTTGAGGATCTCCAACGTTGAACATGGGGTTAACCTGGGGTCTGACCCACAAGAGAAGCAGTCTCAGCCAATTTGCATCTGTGGTGATGGCGTCCACGGCTGCTGCCAATAAGTCTTTGAAGCATCGTAGCCACAGCCTGAAGGTATTCGGGCATCCTGGGGTCGATGTCAAGTTTCTCTGGTTTTATATACAGTTCCATACTCCTTTGAAAAGTCTTAGCTATTAAAATTTTTGTTCCATCAATAATTCACAAGAGGTTGAGTAGTGAAACAATTAGGGTTTTAATCTCTAAATACTATCAAAAAACAATCCACCTCTTTGAGTGGTCAGTGCAAAAGTAAAAGGGTGGCATGCAAGGGGCTATGAGTAGGATCGGTCTCGGGATCTGTGTCCAGTCGGTAGCAACCAATCATGGTGTAACAGTGGTTAACCACAGAATTGTATCTTTTTTCGACAGAATTTCAAAAGAAGCAAACCCAACTCCAAATTATCATCTAGTCAGTAATCATCCCTTAGATGTATCAACCAGTCACAGCTGGAGGACTCGGCTGGTCAATCAGCATCTGTGGAGTCAAAAGGATGATCAACATTTCAGGTCAGGACACCACATCAGGACTGCCTCCTCTCCAGAACCTGTTATCCAATCTCAGTTTAAAATAAAATGATCAATGTACAGTTAAAAAAAGCTCTTTATGATTTATTTCGGTGGTGCTGCTGGCTGATGGTAAAGATGCTAAAGAACTTCCAAGTGCTGCAATCTTTTCTATAGGATATTCAGCATACAGTATAATGGAACTGTAATATAGCTCCCTCTGGTGTTAGGCAAGGAGAGAGCCTTGCACCATAACAAACAAAGATCATTTTTTCTGCAATACTTCATTAACACATAAAACTTCTCCATCTTAGTGTAGCGCTGAAGAGTTTAATCAGAAGCCCAACAGCAGTAACTCCACTGCTCCAATAAAACATCACTTTGGTTCCAGATCCACAGTGCACAAGCTCATCTTATGGTACATCATTTAGACACACACACAGCCCATGCTTCCTCACAGTAAATTACCTACTTCTCCAAGGGCCATGTGTCCAGCGCATAGATCCTCCCTTTAAGATTTATAGTTTACCTTCATTCACATCTCACCCTTCATTACAGATGTCATTCAAGACCTGGCCATTGAATTCTACTAAATCAACTTCCAAACCCTGTGGGTGATTGTAACTATCTCCTCCCAAATCCCCAAACTGATTCTTCTACTCTTTGATGAAGGGCTCAAATGTTTGTTAAGTATCTTTATCTTTGCTATATAAAGTACTGTTTGACCTGCAATGTTTTTATTTCAACCACCATGTGTACAGACTTTCATGTTTTACTTTTCTTCTCCCACTCCACCACCTGCCTTCACCAACGGCAACACCTTCCCCTTCCTATGACCCACTTACAAAATCCACTAGCTCCATCGTTGAGGATAAAGTGGTGCAAAATCTTTTGCATGCTATTTCTTCACAAGGCCCATCTGCAGATGCCTTAAGCCTCTTCACAATAGAATAGACTGCACACAAAATGTACATTGTCATCTCAACCATCACCAGCTTAACATTCCCTGAGACAATTTTAATTGGGTTTGAAGTGAGAGATAATTCACATTGAAAGGCTCAAATGTTAAACATATGGGCGCTTTTGTCACAATAATTCTCTCAGATCACAGAGAAGCAATAAAACAGCTGGAAATTGTTTAACAAAATAATAGCAAAATTTCAGACCATGGGATCTGAATTAAAATTTAAAAGTGACAGTGTGGTGTGAGCAACACCAATGGTACCTTGCATACGAACGGCAAGTAATTTGTTTGACAGTAGAACCATGTTGTTTTGTGGAGTACTGTGCCGACCATTTTCTGTATTCAGAAAGACCCTATCAACAAACAAAGCATTAGTAGGACAAAAACACAAGCTACAGATGGCTACGTAGTAAGTAAAAATAAATGTGAATAGTATGTGATTAAAGATTCCATCATTTTCACTTCTATGGGCTAGTTGTGATGGGTTGAAGAAGTTGGATAAGCAAAGGTAGAAAATATACACTGGAAAGTAGTTGACCAAAAACATTAATTCTATTTCTCTCATTTTCAGCTCTGCCTGACCTGCTGGACAATTTCCAACACTTCATGACAACTTTCAGCATTTGTTGTAATAGTAGAGTTGGAGAGGAAGGTAGGGGAAAGAGGGATCACTTCGCAAAGTTATTTCTCATCTTTTTCCATAGGGTAGGATACCATTCAGCCCACTGAGTCCATCCTACCCATCAGAGAAATCCCATCCATTCCATTCATCCACTTAATTCCCTGTAACCCATTCTCAGTCACACTCAATTTTCCTGCCACCCACCTATGTAAGGAAAGATTTAGAGTTACCAATTAACCTCCTGTGAGAAAATCTATGGGATGTGGGAAGAAATTAGTGCATCTATGAGAGACCCAGGTGATTACATGGAGAATCTGCACACTCCACACAGAGGTTAATTGAACCTCGTGCGCCAAGAACGTGAAACAGCAAGCACTACCTACTGCACCAATTTTATGTGGAAAATAAACTCAAGCAAGGACCAGTCACAGAAAACAGTCTTTAGCCAATTTGATTCATTCTGTATAATATCCACTCCTCTTAATTAGTAATTTTTAATAACAATTAATGATTGTATATGTTAATATTATTGTATATTACATGGTAGATGTTTCTTTCCTTACTTTCAGGTGGGCGGGGGGGGATGGGGAGAAAAATATAAAAGTTTTCTTTGTATCATTGATTATGGACATTTGATTAATGTTTTTTTTTCCTGTTATGATGCAAACAATTAATTTTTTTTATTATTAAAGTGGCAGAGAGCAGTGGATTGATCAAAGAATTTGGGTCCAGGCAACATCCCAGCTGTAGTGGTGTAGATCAGTGCTCCAGAACTAACCAGGTTTTTAGCATCACTAATTCCCAACAATGTGGAAAATTTGATGGAATATCTTCTCAAGAGTTCTATGATGCAACACTCACTCTCTAATAATCTGCCTAGTGATGCCCAGTTTGGGTTTTGCCAGAGCAACTGAGTTCCATAGCTCATCGCAGCCTTGGGGCAAATGTGAACCAAAGAGCTGAGTTCCCGAGGTGAGGTGGGGGAAACTGCCTGTGACATGAGACAACAGTTTCTTGAGTGAGGCATCAAATTGACATCAAGAAGAAACAGACCAATGCCCGAAGGAAAATAGTTGTAGTTGTGAGAAGCCAATCGTAGACAAAAACAGCATTACAAGGCCGTTTCCTCGGCCCAACCACTTTGACCCTCCTTTCATGATTTGATTTGAAGTAGAGATTTTTAACCACTGCATATTTCAATTCCATGCACAAATCCTAAGCAAATTTAGCAGCATCTGCATTTGGGCAAGACTTGGACAACATTTAGTCATGGGCTGATTCAAGGCAAGTATCAGACATGCCACACTCTTTAACAAGTATATTTATCTACAGAATATTGTGGGGCTCCACTACCAGAACTTGTTAGCACAACAAATTGCTCACAAACCTCTGCTTCTGATTTACATATCATGAGTTATCAGAAATTTAGGGGAGCAACAGTTCAGGAAAATATCCGTACATTTACAGGAGGTACGTCAGATTAGATTGGGAGAAAAATAGTTTGGCACAGACTAGATGAGTCGAATGGTCTGTTATATGGCTCTAATTTAATATCTAGTCATATGGGTACTGTATTAGGTCACATGGCCAAAAGCTGATTCAAAGAGTTAAGCTTTAGGGAAAACCCTTAAAAGACAAGTGTCTCCAGAATTTAGGAATAAGGCTGTTGAAGAGATGCAGAGTTTCCATTGGAATGTTAAACTCAACAGAGATTACCAGTAGGTCTGAAAAAGATTTCAATACAAAGATTACTAATGTATAGGGTCATTCAGTTCCAAATTCCCTCCCCATTCTTTTGTATCATTCACCACAACCCCCAAACAATGCCATCAGCACAATGTACTCTGTCTCCAATGTAATGGATACTAGTTAAAATATGCTATTGACCAGGTTCAATTGCCACCCATTAATCTTCCTAAATTTAAATGTGCTCCCTAAACATTCTACTTTTGCAGCTGATGCCATGGCTAGATTTGGGAACCAAGGACTACAGGAAACACATGACATTGTACCATGATGCCAAACATGGCAGCCATTCACAATTTAACTGCAAATTCCAAAGCAGATTTTGTTGTCTAGTCTTACCACTTGGCCAATGAGCTGGAATCCAGTAGGCAACTTCATTCCAAACACTGGGACATTGGCCTCATTGATGAGCCACTCCTGAAGTAAAAATAATGATGTTTTAATTGTCATATAAGGAAACAGTTTAATACTTTGATAAATTCTCAAAGAAATATTAAACTCCTGTATCAAATGGGCCTGTATTGGTCATAATTTTGACTGATTCCTTCTATGATCCAACATCAGGATAACATTGGGCACAGGTGCCTTTTGCACCAAGGAGACACCTGGTCAGGAGTGAGGCTCAGTGGGAAGCAAACCGTGTAGCTAGCTGCTACAAGCTAGGGCTCTGCCCATGTACCCTCCCAGATCAAGTTCTGTAACAGGCGTTCTCCCTGATCCTCTCAGCAGTATTTATTCTGTAGTTAACACCACCTGTTGTTTCTGTGCTTCTATGTTGCAAATATGTTTAATACACACAAGAGTAAACACAAAACTATGCAGACACTGTGAAAATGCACAGTAAATTCAAGAGGAACTCTGCTATTCTTGCAGCATCCATAGGAAGGAAAGATATATTACCGACATTTTGGGCCTGAGCTCTTCTTCAAGGTATAAGCAAAGAATTGGGAAGGCATCAGAATAAAGACTGGGAGAGAAATGGGAGGGGAGGAGTGCAAACCAACAAGCAAAAGGTGTTAATTGGATGATAAAAGGACAGGTGAGAATTGATTTTGGCTCTGTAAAAGGAGACAGAGGGAAAATGGAAAAGAGAGAAAAAGAGTGAAGAAGTGGTGGGGGGGGGGGGGGGGGGCAAGACTCAATGGAAACCAGAGAAGTCGATGTTAATGCCATCCAGTTAGAGGGTGCCCAGAAGAAGATGAGGCATTGTTCCTCCAATTTGCAATGGTCTCAGTCTGGCAGTGCATGAGACCATGGACAGACATGTCAGCAAGGGAATGAGACAGGGAATAGAAATGGGTGGCCACTGAGAGATCCATTCCTATCTCTCGATTCCTTCGTCTCTGTCACATACCAGGATGAAATTTTCTATGCAAGATCATCAGTGATGTTCTCCTTCTTCAACCATGTTGTTGAGCACCTTAGCTCTGTCCACCACAATAATCCAGCTGGATGGCATTAACATTGACTTCTCCATCTACCGTTAAACCACCCCCCTTCTGCTTTTCCTCAGCTCTCTCTATCTTTTCCCTTTTCCCTCTGTCTCCTTTAACAGAGCCAAAATCAATTCTCACTTTCCCTCTTATCATATCTTGATCTGGACTCCTCCCCCTCCCATTTCTCTCCCAGTCTTTATTCTGATGCCTTCCCAATTCTTTGTTTATACCTTGAAGAAGAGCTCAGGCCCAAAATGTCAGTAATATATCTTTCCTTCCTATGGATGCTGCAAGAATAGCAGAGTTCCTCTTGAATTTACTATGCATTTTCACAGTGTCTGCATAGTTTTGTGTTTACTCTTGTCTGTATTAAACATATTTGCAACATAGAAGCACAGAAACAACAGGCGGTGTTAGCTACAGAATATATACTGCTGAGAGGAACAGGGAGAACGCCTGTTACAGAACTTGATCTGGGAGGGTACATGGGCCAGTCCTAATGTCTCATACAGAAAGATGACCGCTCCAGTATAACAGCACTCCTACAATGTGTGTGAGGCGAGATTTTCTGGTTATTTCTCTGGAATACGTCTTGGAACATTGATCTTTCTATTTGTTGTGGTTGTGGCGGCCCCTAGCAGACCCCTTGGGGTGCCTCTCAAAATGAAGTACGAGCGCGACAATCGAGCAGGTTGCTCGAGGCCCGCATCGCTGCCCTCCAATTGGCCACAAATAAAGGAGCCTAACTGGCCTATCAAGGAAAGCGGATCGCAAATGCACCATTCAGCGCTGAGGGGGTTTTGACCTCGCCCCTCAGCTTGAGAATAGAAGCAGGACTGTGAGCCTAATAAAGCTCAGTGTTAACCTCACTCAACTGGGGTTCATGTTGTTCTTTCTGGGAACAGTGTGTTCTTTCTGAGCTAACCTGCATACTGCTAAAACCTCTTCTGCGCTATAGGTTACACTGCTACTGAAAGAACACAGAACCAGAAGAGTTGAGCTCAGTGAGCAGAACTGATTTATTGCAGGCTGCTGGGCTGGGCTTATACTCCCAGCCCAGTCCTGGCTGAGAACCGCGCTGGGGGGCGCTGACGTTATCCAGGCATCACGTGGTCCCCCAATGCGGCCTTCTGAGCCCTGTGCTGAGAAGAAGGGAGAAACCCCCCTCCCCCGAAGGTGCCATTTTGGCCAGCTGCCCCACTGCGTGGATTACAAGCAGGGCTGGTTCGCCTGCCTAGTGGTGTGCCGCCACAGAGCCCCCCAACCCCAGAACCGGCGCCAATGTTCTTTTTAGCTGGACGGCCTCGCTTCTTGAGTTGGGCCACAATCACTGGTTCGGTGGGGTCAAGGTGTGCTGGCTTTAGCCCGTCCATAGTAAACAGTTCCCGCCTACCACCGATATCCAGCGTGAACATAGACCCTGAACGCTGGACAACCTTGTATGGCCCCTCGTAAGGTCTCTGCAGAGGTGCCGCGGGCGGGCCCCACTGATTAAAAAGGTACTCTGTGGAAAGCAGCTCGCTGGGGTCATGAGATGGCCGTGTGCCATGTCTGGACGGCGGTGGGGGTGCAAAGGAGTCCAAGCAGGCCTGGAGGTGCAGCTTGTGCAGCGACCGTTGGGGGTTGTGAGGTGCGTTGATGAACTCACCATGAAGTGCCAGCTGCGTGCCGTAGACCAGCTCAGCTGATGCCGCCTGCAGATCTTCCTTGGGCATGAAGCGGATGCCCAGGGGCATCCAAGGCAGTTCGTCCACCCAGTCAGGACTTGTGAGGCAGACCATAAGTGCCGACTTAAGGTGGCGATGCAGACGCTCGACCAGCCCATTGGCCTGCGGGTGATAGGCTGTGGTGCGGTGTAGCTCAATCCCCAACCTGTTGGCGAGCTGTGCCCAGAGCGCAGAGTTGAACTGGGCGCCCCGATCGCTGGTGAGGTGATTCAGAACGCCGAACTGGGCGACCTAACCGTGCAACAACGCTCAGGAGCAGGAGTCCGTGGAGGCGTCCGGCATCAGGATTGCCTCGGGCCAACGAGTGGTGCAGTCCACCACCGTGAACAGGTAACGGATGCCTCGGGAAATGGGTAAGGGCCCAACGATGTCCACGTGAATGTGGCTGAACCATTCCCAGATGTGCTCGAACTCTTGCACTGGCACACTGGTGTGCCTGTGTACCTTGGACATTTGGCAATGGGTGCATCCGGACTGTGGACCTGATGGACGGGTGCGAAAGATCATGGATGTGATGGAAGATTTGCCTGCGCCACTGCTGGGGAACCACTGGCCATGGGGTGCCCTTGGAGACATCGCACAGGACGGTGCTTCTGCCACTCGGAGTCAGGAGGTCTCGGAACCGCAGGTCCGTGATGGCAGTCCTGAAGGCTTGCGTCTCCTCGTTGGACTTCTTGTCCTGGGCGAGCTGGTCAAAGTCAAGGCCAGACGTCAGCGTGCAGATGGCCGGTCGCGAGAGTGCATCGGCGACCATGTTGTCCTTCCCCGCCTTGTGCTGAATGTCGGTGGTAACCTCCGACACGAAGGAGAGGTGACGCTGCTGGCAGGCCGACCAGGGGTCCTTCACCATCGCGAGTGTGTGGGTGAGGGGTTTGTGGTCAGTGAAGATGGTAAAAGTCCTCCCCTCCAAGAAATAACAGAAATGCCGCACTGCCAGGTACATGTCCTGTAACTTGTGCTCTGGTGGGCTGAGAAGCTGACTGAAGAATGCCAGCGGCTTCCATTGTCCATTCACCTCCTGCTCCAGAATGGCGCCGACGGCTGTGGCAGAGGCATCGATGGAGAGTGCCATATGCAGGTCGGTGTGTGGGTGGGCAAGCATGATAGTCTTCGCGAGGGCGTCTGGGGTCCAGGTGAGCATTTTGTGCTTGGCTGCGATGAGGGCAAATATCGGCTGCATGATGCATGCAGCTCCCAGGATGAATCGGTTGTAGAAGTTGACCATACCTGCGAACTCCTGCAGCCCTTTGAGATTGTCCGGACGAGGGAAATCCTTGATAGCGGCGACCTTTGTAGCAGTGGGCGTGGCTCCCTCGCCCATGATGGTATGGCCCAGGAACTGCATGGACTCTTTGGCACTTGGCTAGGTTGATGGTGAGGCCGAAGTCAGCCAGCCAGGAGAAGGAGCGCAGGAGAGCCTTGTGTTGCGCCCGATCCCTGCTGGTAACGAGGATGTCATCTAAGTAAATGTAGACGAAATCCAGGTCCCTGCCCACTGAGTCCATGAGTCGCTGGAAGGTCTGAGTGGCGTTCTTGAGCCTGAATGGCATGCGAAGGAATTCAAACAAGCCGAAAGGGGTGATGATGGCTGTCTTGGGTATGTCCTCAGGGTGCATCAGGATTTGGTGATACCCACGCACCAGATCAACCTTGGAGAAAACCTTCGCACCATGCAGGTTGGCTGTAAAGTCCTGTATGTGAGGGATGGGGTAACGATCAGGAATTGTTGCCTCGTTGAACCATCGATAGTCTCCGCAGGGGCACCAGCCGCCGGAGGCTTTCAGGACCAGTTGGAGTGGCAAGGCCCACAGGCTGTCAGACCGCTGAATGATCTCCAGCTCCAACAGATGCGAAAACTTCTCCTTCGCCACCTGGAGCTTGTCAGGCAGGAGCCGCCGTGCCTTGGCGTGAACCAGTGGGCCCTGGGTGGGGATGTGGTGAAATGCCCCATGGCACAGCGAGGCAGTGGAGAACTGTGGCTTGAGGAGAGCCGGAAACTCGTCCAGGATTCGCTGGAACTTGTCTCTGGGTGTGCTGATGGTGGCCATCTGCGGCTGCTCTGTGCAGGAGGCGTCAAGGCGAACAGCCTGGAAAGTATAGGCGTCCACCAGGAGCCTATCCCGAATGTCCACCAGAAGCCCGTGGGCAAGGAGGAAGTCGACACCCATGATGGCAGTCAGAAGGGACGAGGCGGTGAACCTCCACGAGAACTTTCATCAGTCGATCTGGAAGTGGACTGTCTTGTCTCCATACATCCGAATCTCTGTTGCGTTGTCTACACGGAGGGGAGATCCTCTAGGTCGGTTCCTGGACTCGATGGGCGTGGCCGGGATGACACTGATCTGGACCCCAATGTCGACAAGGATCCGCCGGCTCCTGACTGAGTCCCGCAGGTAGAGGAGGCTGTGTCCTTGGCCAGCCGCCACAGCCATTAACAACGGCCAGCCTGCTCCTTTCCCTGGAACGAGCAGGGCTGACGACACTACCGAGCTTTGGCTCCCCAGTGCTGGTGGTAGAAGCAGAGGCCTGGAGTGGATGCTGTGTCCCTGATTATACTCTTGGTGGCCCCTACAGGGGCCAGACGCTCTACCGCAGGGCTTGGCGTTGTCACGCCCATGCCTCGTGACCTGATGGACCACCAAGCCCTCTGGGAATCGCTCTAGCCAAAGCTCTTGGGCCTTCTGAGCGACCTTCCTCGGGTCGGTAAAGCTCTCTTGGGCCAGTAACGGCCAGATGTCCTCAGGCAGATAGTCAAGGAAAATGTGCTCGAAGAGTGGGCAGTTGATGTAATCACCCATCAGCGCGAGCATCTTGTCCATCAGCTCCATCAGGAAACTATTCCCAGGGTGTGGAAGTGCAGCATCTGAGCGGCACGCTGCGCCTGGATAGTCCGAGGGATCCGGTGAGCACTCACTTGATGGTCTCGTATTTGTCTTCAGCAGGTGGGTGCTGAATGAGATGCAGCACGCGTTTGGCGGTGGCCTGGTCCAGGGCAGCGACCACATGGTACAATTTGGTCATGTTAAAAGAAATCTGGAGGAGGTGAAACTGAGCCTCCGCGTGGCCGAACCAAGTCTCCGGCTCCTGAACCCAGAATTCAGGCAGCTTGACGGCTATAGCACTGATCCCAGGTTTGCTCATGATGGGTTCAAAGACGTTTGAACCAGTCGGGGTCACCGATTGTAGCGGCAGCTACACTGCTACTGAAAGAACTCACAACCAGACAGGTGGAGTTTAGTGAGCAGAAGTGATTTATTGCAGGCTGCTGGGCTGGACTTATACTTCCAGCCTGGACCTGGCTGAGATCCGTGTTGGGGGGAAGCTGACGTCACCCGGGCATCACGTAGACCCCAGCGCGGGCTTCTGAGAAGAAGGGGGAAACCCCCTGAAGTCGCCATTTTGGCCGGCTACCCTGCTGCGTGGATTACAAGCGTGGCCGGTTCGCCTGGCTAGTGGTGTGCCACCACAGTTGATTAATTCTCTTTGTTCCAGATTCCCATACCAGAGGAATTTATGTAGGTACAGGGACACTGCTAAGTCCATTCATAATTTCAAACCACAGGCTTAGATCACCACAATCTGATAAGACCAAAGAGAATAAGGCCTCCAGCACAAGGCTATCAACAATTACACTTGATTGACACCAAAATCCCAAGTCAAAAAACTCACACTTACCTCTCATGTGAAACAGATTCTGCATTTATTCAGGAGCTGGGATGATACAATTGCCTGAATAATCCAGTAAGGTCTCCTTTAGTGTTGCTTTAGCTCAATTAAAATGAATAGGGTCATCGAGCTTGCACCAGAAAAGATATGGTAAAGGTTCAGTGGATGAATTTCCCATCGCAACTGCAACATCAGAGCACTGTTGGAAGTTCAGGTCTTTGGGTTTCACATACCGTATGTGCCTTTTAAAAATGATTCTGAGCCTCCCTGCAAAGAGTTTTGCATCATTGTCCCATGTAATCCACCTCCAAAACCCGAAATATTGAGTTTTAATCGAACTATCCCCTCATCATATGTATGGTGCTCGTTGCTGATAGTTTTCAGAGTTTAAAAGTGGAAATATTTTCTCACCATATACTTCCCAAGGTCTCGATCCTTCACTTCTAGATAGTGCTTTAAATACTCCCCAAGAGTTGGCAACGTCTGCCTCTGGAAACAGTAAAAAACGACACTCGCCAGCCTTGATGCTGTGGCTCCTGCAGAGGGTTTCTCAGAAAACTTGGTGATTCTGAAAGCAGAGAATCCCAAGTGCTTTTAGTAGGAGAGGACTCATTGCTTGGTCTGGACACATGAACAAGGAATAAATCATTGACCCTTGTGCCTTCTCCACCTCTCAACAAGATCATAGCTCGTCTTTTACCTCTGTCCCATGGCTCTCTGAATATCCAAAAATCTATCAACGTCTGTCTTTAAAATGCTAAGAGTCTAAGCCTCAACACCGCTATTAGGTAGAGAACTCTAAATATTCATCATCCACTGGTTGAAGGACTTTCTATCATCTCAGTCCTGAATGACAACACCTAGATCTAAACTAGTGGTTTTCAAACTTTTTATTTCCACTCGCATACCATTTTAAGTAATCCCTATGCCATCGATCCTCTGTGATTAGTAAGGGTTTGGTTAGGGTGGTATGTGAGTGGGAAGGGAAGGATGAGAATCACTGCTCTAGACCCAATTGTTTCTGAAATATTTTGCTTGAGAAAAATTGTCACTGGCCCATTCCCTTTGGGGTTATGAAACCGTGCACATAATGAGTCAATTAGGCATGATTAAAACAGTGGTTTTCAAACCTTTTTCTTTCCACTCATATACCACCTTAACCAATCCCTTGCACACAGCCCTTATGGCATAGGGAATACTTCAAGTGAAATCGAGTTTTAAAACAAAAGTTACCCACCCCTGCATTAGACCAATATCTAACCAGCCAAGCTTCAGAAGAATTTTGTGTGCTTCAATAAGATCACCTCTCATTCTCTTAAACTTTTAATACAGGACCAATCTGCTCAAATGGACAAATTCCCCATATCAGGGATTATACTGGCAAAATTTCATTGCAACTTACTCTATCACAAATACATAATTTCTATGTATGAACATCAGATATAAATCATCATGACTTTATTCTTGCCTTCAAATCCTCCTGTGTTACATGTCAATATATTGTTGCCATTTTATGTACTGCATGTTAACTTTCATGATGTGCTTATTAAAACACAGTACACCATTTAACAAAATGGATGCCCTCACATTTTTCCATATTGTATTCCATTTCCCATGTCTTCATCCATTCATTTTAGTATATCTATATCCCCTGATGCCTTTCTGCATCCTTCTCACAACTAACACTGAAAATTGCTTTGAGCACCAATCCTAATGGCCCCCACAAGTTATAGCTGCCCAACCCAAACATGTCCCCTCTATTCCCACTTCATTAACTAACAATCAATCCATACCAGTGTATAATCCCAATTGCACTTGCTCTACTTTAATAACTCGACTCTGGCATCTTTTCAAAGACCACCTGCATGTCCAAATACTCCTTATCCACTGATTTACCCTATCTAAATGCAACCTTAAAAGCAACCTTAAAAATAGTTGTGACCAACTTTTCCTTTTATAAATCCATGTTGTTTGTGTTCAAGCCTATTGTTATTTTCCAAGTGTTCTGTTGCTATTTCCTTAATAATTGATCCTAGCATTTTTCTTATTACTGATAACTTAGAATATAGTTTCCCTTTTTTTCTCTCATTTATCCTTCTTATATTTGCATTTAAACATCACAGGCTCAATGGGGCGCAGAGGACATCAGCCAGTGACTAAAAGCCAGATAGATTCATCAGCTAAATATGCAAAGTCCAAATCCAGAACTAATTATGGTATCTTTGGATGTCTGCTTTACTAAGTAGTTAAACAGTTTGAGAAACCTCAGCCATTAAAGTCAATTCTTCCATTTTCCTCATGCAGATAATGGTTCTACCTTGAAAAAAACAATTCTGAATTCCACATATTTCACTAGATTATATGCTGCTCACTAGGTTAGAAATGATGTTAAAGATAGAAGAGATTTACAGGAATGATATCAGTATGTGGGACTTCAACCACATGGTCTGAAATCATCCAGGAGGGATGTGAGGGGATAGTGGTGGGCAAGCTTCCAGATAAAGTGGTGGAGGCTGCTTTCTCATTAGCTTCCTTTAAGAAACATAACAAATGAATGGGAGAGGCTTAGAGGGGTCTGGGTCTAATGTGGGCAAGTGATTCTACAGTAGGAGGGCACATTATCCAAACTGGACAAGCTGGGCCTGTGAGTGTTTCTATGCTATAAGGCTGTGACTCTAAGAAGTCCTCCAACTCACAATATATTTTTCACCCATTAAAAGTGGCCAGGGCAAAAGCAGCATCACAAACGTAGAGGTGAAAATGTACTTTAACAGACACATTACAAAATGGAGAACTGACTAGATATTGTATAACCTGATGAAATTCCATTTCTGTGGTCTCATTAACAAAACTGATGAGTTGGGCCACTGCTTATCAGTGCAGAAGCCGTTGGAGCTGGTTACACAAGTTCCCTGAATACCAGGGCCATTGTTCTGGCTCAGAGACCATGGTCAGGGTGTCTGGTAAACATCATGGGACAAATCAGAGATATCTATCATCTATCCATAAGGTGGTTAAAACTATTTCTTCATACTTTTATTAGACACCTAGATGGGAATACACATAATATATAATCAATTGTTAATATTATGGTTTATATAAACTGGATGAACTGGAAAAATATACAACAATGGATATTTCTGTGGTAAGATTTTTGGCAACTTCCATTCCACTGGATAGAGTTATTTTCTAATCTTTTTTAGCCTTACTTCTGCTATTCGCTGTACCTTTACAGTCTTATTACCTTCCAAGATCTCTGCACTCCTCCAATTTGGACCACTCCACATTGATTTCACTCAGTAACTGATGAGGAAGAATTAAGCTGATTTAAACATAGGCTGCGGTATTTCCTCCCTAAGTTTCATCCCTCATCTAAGCCTCACTGCTTTTATTCTCTGAATCTACATCTTCCATCAAACATTCAATTATCCAACCTATTAGCCCCTTATGTGGCTCAGTATTGATCTTTTTGACAAGCTATTTTAGAGGCATTTTAGTACAATAATAGTTATAAATAAAACCAAGTATGATTTTGATGAAAAAAGGGAGAAGAAATGTTGCTCAGTGTCTGAGAGCCCAGTAACCAGAGGACTCAAATTTCAAGGTAATTAGCAAAAGGGCTGACAACAGAGAGGGGAATTTCTGCTATGCAGAGAATCTGCAACATGTTATCTGTAAGGGCAGAGGAAAGAGGTCCTATTCAAAAGGGTCATTCAAAAGCAAACTCAATAAATACTTGAAGGAGATAAACTGCCTGTCAAAGCATGAGCAAAAGCATGACAGGCAGATTGGAATGTTTGATTCTGCACTTTCCATGGTTGCATGATTGCAAATAACAGCACAATCTTTCACCCTTTCCAACCAGGAACCTACCTGTGAGTATGGGGGCACACTTCGACTATTCCTCTGGACTCTGTCTTTTCTCCTTCTTCCATCTCGTAGTAAATAGCCAGCTCACCCTTCTGTCAGCCAACACAGAAGCATCATGGTTATCCCTGGCAAATCCTAATTATTAGTTTCTATTGCTTGAGAGTCTGTTGTGACCCTCTAACACTGCTACAAGGCAGTGTGATGAAATACTCTCCAAATGTCTGGAAAAACACAGCTCCAACAACTCAAGAAGTTCAGCACCCTACAGGTCGAAAGGATGGCACAGCAGTACAGCTAGTAGAATTACTGACTCGCAGCTCACGAGAACAGGTTTTAATTTTGACCTCCACGCTGTCCGTGCAGAGTTGGAGCATTCTCCTTAGGGATTCCTCCTAGTGTTCCGGTTACCCCCTAAGTTTTGTTGATAAGTGATAGACTTTGGGAGAAAACTAATGGCAATGTTGGAATGTGGGGTTAGGGTAGTATTAGTATAAAACTGGATGATAAGTGGTTGAAATGTATTCAAGGGCTGAAATCTTGTTTCCATGTATTTGTCTCTCTGTGAGGAAACAGCACACTGGATTTATTTCCTGTCAACCATTTTGAACACATCAGTCTCCTCCACCAATGAATAGTAGCTACGGAGGGTATAATTTCCAAAATATAATGCAGTTATTCAGCTGGCTTTTCCAAAAGCTACACCAAAACCCCCAACCTTTCCCACAAAGAAGAAAGCAGACACATGGAAACATATGACCTCCAGGCTTTCCACAAGACTCCATTGTCTTGAATTGGAAGCTATCACCGCTCTTTCATCATTCCTGGATCTTAATCCTGGAACCTCCTTCCCTATAGTACTGTGGGATTTCCTCTGCTAGAAAGACTGCACTGGTTCAAGAACAGTTAGTGATGACCAATAATACTGGCCTTTCCAGTGATAACAGATCTCTAAACAGTTGAAAGTTCTTCCAGCAACTAACTACATTTCCAACACACTTCCCCTTGAAGCTCTGACAATAGAATTTTTGGACTAATTAAACAAGGGCCTAACCTTAAATTTGAAGAATTTGAGGACCTCAGCAATATCAAAATTCAGATCTTCACACAGCATATCGCCGGCAACCTGGAAATACAAAACATACAATGAGACAGCACTGCAAGGATGCATGCATGTCCTCAAACAGTTAATGACTAAGCAAGACATACCACCATGACATCTTCATTGAACTTCTTGCTCCTGACAACCAGCTCAAAGTCAGCCACGGCACCCAATTGTGTTTCACTAGTGGTCGAACCATCATTAATAATGTTTTCTGCTGGGAAGTCACTGGCAGTTGCCCATCGTTCATAGTATTTGTATCTAACGATGAAATAGCAACAATTAATTCCAAAGTTAGTTAGTGAGGGAGCACATTTCAACTTCACTGCACCCAACCAAGCTTTCCCTCCTATTTAATCTACTTCAAGTTATTCGATATTAGATCTACCCACTGTCTGTATTGTGACTATTATTTAACATTAAATATGGATCAGGCTGCCTCCCTCCTGGGGGAAGGGGGAGTTCTTTGCCCTTCCATTGACTACAAGCCACAATGTGATGGAATACAGCACTAACATTCCAGAAACTCAGCACCAACCCAGGCAAAACTATTGTAACTGTGACTATTTGTTATCTCTTTTTAGTTTAATTAAATGAATACTATGGTAGTGTTCTTTTTAAACAAAGTACCTGTTTGCCTGCAGCAATTAATATTTCGGTGCACATGTACATTGCACAATTCATATATCATTAAACTCATTATCATTAAAAGTACCATACATCCTGTCATTGAAACATGGAGTGAGGGAGCACTGAGACTTTGCTGTTAAGGTTCGGATTTTATACTTGGCATATATGATGATCCTTGGTTTTGGGGTGACAATTTTAACAGGACAGTCTTATACGTTGGCGTATACAGTAACCCTGGCATCCTGTGGCTTTCCAACCACATAATGCACTGCAGTAATGGGTCTAAACTTTTTCACCAGCATATGACAAGCCCATGGCCACAAACAAGAAAACATGAGGAGGCAACCATTCCTTCATTGGTGCTGGGTTTAAATATTGGAATGCCCTTCCTTATAGTGCAATGGAAGTTCCTTAACAATTGGGACTGTGGAAGTTCCTTAACAATTGGGACTGCAGAAGTTCCAACAGGTTCTCAATGGCAATTAAAAATAAACATGAATGGTGATCCTGCCAGAAAAACCCATATTCCAGGAAATAAAATGCCAAATAGAACCATAATTAAAATTCCAGTTCACTCTTTTCTGGTCATCTGAAACATTTGGAACAGGTAGATTCCAGCCATTTACTTAGCTTGCCACAGACATCTCCATTTTATTGCTTTCTAATGCCTCTTCTCCCTGATTCTACACTTGCCTAAAACCATTCATCTCCCATTCATTGACGCAAGCCCATTTTACTCTGCCCGCATATGCTGCCTGATACCCTCCCCCCCCCCCACTTCCCCACCCAATGCTTCCCAGTACTTTCTGCTTTCAGATTTACAACATGAGCAGAATTTCACTTATCTTGATTTTTCACCAATTTCACCAATAATCTAAGCAGCAAATCCTACTCACTTGTCTGCATTAGTGACGAGGTAGACTTCACTGAAGAGATGGCGCCTACAAAGAGAACAAAGAAAATATATTATGCATGCAAAGTAAAACCAGCTTCATAGATGAGGTAAATGAAAAGAATGACTTTGCTTAAAAGCTTTCAAAGCTTGATCAAAACCTTTTGAAATGTAGTTGCTACTTTAGTGTGGAAAACATACCAGCTAGCTTCCACACAGAAAGATCTCACCAAAGCAACAGGTACACGATTTGAAGATGTAATTTGGAGCACAAATATGAGTCATGAAATCAGGGAGCATTCTTCTTCGAAACAGCGCCACATCTGAAAATTGTCATTTTAAGGGCACTGTGTAATAGTCCTAGATTTTACATCAAATTTCTGGTAATCATCAAAAAAAGTAAACACCTGTCTCAGAGGTGAGAGAGATGGCTAATCAGTCACAGAAGGCAAACCAAATCATCGGATTACTATGGTTCTTGTCATATTGCCCTCGATAAAACCTACAGATTGCCCTGCAGTCATCCACTGTTCAGTCTGATGTCCCTGACCAGACTCATTCATTCTGTCACTGAAAGCTTTTATGAGAATAGTTTACCTCATCTTCTCAACCTCTGGGTCACAACTGACTCCTTTCAAATCATTTCCTAGAGGTACTTACCTTTGCTCAAATATCTTATTGAGACACGATGTGAAGTTTAAAAATCAACAAAATTACAGCTCTTATTGGTAGAAGCAGGAATAATAATGCACTCACAAATTCACAACTTCCCACCAGAAGTCCAGGATTTTTTTCCCACCAACTCCAGGTAGCAACGCCTTTGGGATTCCCTCCAAATGAGAATACAGGCCAGTTGCTTCATTCTGAAAAATAAAATGCAAATAATAGCTCAGCAGCCCAGCTGACATATGCTCCTTGTTTACTGGTATGAGTGTTAGCAGTGCTATTGACCAAGACGTCTACAATGGAACTAATCTATATGGAAAGCAGTGTGACAAAAGTGTTGGCGTAATCTTTCTTGCCATAATGTTCTTTCTCACCTCCAACAAACTACTCATAGGAATGGAGCCAACCTGAAATGACATTCCAGAACAAAGATTACCCAAATCTCTGTGGTCAAGCTGTGGTATGCAGATGACACTGGGGTTTGTGTTTGTTTGGAGGACAAGGATAGAGACGTTGCCGATACTTTACTAAAGCATACAAGAAGATAGTCTATCCACCCAACATCCACAAAACAAGGCTCCTCTACCAACCCACCCTACTAAAACACACTATCCTCTGAAAATAAATATTCACAGTAAACTCCCGAAATTGTGGACCATTTTGCATATTTTGCACACCACTTTTTGGCAAAGGCAAACAACAAAGATAAAACACTATGCATTTGAGGAAAAGAGGATTTGAAGGTAAAGACTGGGCACAAAACTCGGCAGGCAGTGATCTCTGTCCTTCTATATGCTTCTGTGACATGGACAATCTACAGCAGGCATTCAAGGCACTAAACGGATATCACCACTAAAGTCTCTGAAAAATTATTTCATTCATTGGAAATATGAGCTAACCAACATTAGTGTCCTCTCCCAAGTCACCATCTCCTGTATCGAAGCCAGAATTGCATATAATTAGCTTCACTGGGCACACTACATCATTCATACACCTGATACTAGACTCCTGAAACAGACAATTCTATTTCAAACTCTATCATGGGAATGATTATTAGGCTGACAGAGGAAATGTTCAAGAATGTCTTCAAAGACATGCTAAGGAAATGCACCAGGAATCTTGAGGTCATGAATATTCAAAATAGAGAATGGTCATTTGAAATTATATTAACAGCTTGACTGCATGCATCAGGAACACCCAGAGGCTCTACGTAAGCAGTAGAATGAATGGAAAACCTCATAAAACACATACCCAAATGAAATAGCCCATCAGCCACTATCTGCCCCATCTGTGTAAGAGTCTACATTTCACTCATAGCTTGGAATCAGGCCTTTCAGCCCAGATATTCCATGCAAATTAATCGTACATTAATTACATTTTTTTAAATTTTCCTCAAATTCTCAACAATGGCCACTCTAGTGCGAGTGTATATGTTTATGGTAATATATGGTAACCTATGACCATGCCCTCCTTTGGAATGGCCACTCTAACTCCCAACCTGATCCTGTCACTCTCCTACACACTGCAATTTGCATTGATCAATTAACCTACCAATTGGTACATCTTTGGGATGTGGGAGGAAACCAATTCTTCCTGAGAAAACTCACCTGTTCCAAGGGAAAACATGCAAACTCCTCACAGACAGCAGCCAAGGTCAAGATTGAACCTGGATATCAGATGCTGTGAGACAGTGGCTCCAGAAGCTGAGCCATTGTCCCCATTCGTTGTGTACCATCTTCTTAGAGAGCTAGCTGCACAAGAGCCATCTACAAACCAGAGGAGAATTAAGCTATACAAACATACAGCATGGCAACAGGCCCTTTTGGCCCACGAGCCCATGCTGCCCAATTACACGCAATTGACCTACAACCCAGCGGTATATTTTGAAGAGTGGGAGGAAACAGGAGCCCCCGCACAAACCCATGCAGGCACGGGGAGTACAAACTCCTTACAGACAGTGCATGATTTGAACCGTGGTCCCAATCACTGGCACGGTAACCGTATTGTGCTAAATTCTTCACTAACCATGCTGCTCTGCCTCTCCAATCCTAAGACCATGTGCTATTAAAAACAGGGGTGACCAAAATATGGCCCCCAGGCCAACAGCAGCCCATTGTCCATTTGTAAGTGGACCAGGTTGAATTTAAAAAAACAAGTGTAATATGGCCTGATAGAACATAGTCTGTAACAATAAATTGTACTGTATGTACATTGCAGTTCTTACTTTCAAAACTGGATGTCACTGCCATTTGGAAAAACTACTGGACCAACCATTGCAATGTTATTCAGCGATGAAAATGTTTACCTCAGTTGATTAAACGTGCCAGAAGTGAAAAGACAGAAAATAACAAGAGGTGCCAAAAATTTCAGAGAGAGTGGGAAAATTAATACTTTTTCACAGAATTCAAGAGGAAGTGTGTTTGTTTGATTAGCAAGGAATCTGTTAACTTTAAAAGCTTATCTACAGATTTACACGTAATCATTAAGGTAGACACTTAGAACATAACAGCACAGTACAGGCCCTTCAGCCATCGACATTGTGCTGGCAGACATAATCCTATCAAAACAAAAATTCTCAACCCTTCATCACTCATAACCCTCTATTTTTCTTTCATCCATATGCCTGAAAACTTGGGCATAAACTATTCATTGAGAGTTGTGGAGGCTGCCTTGTCGCTTTCTTGATCTTTTCTCCCATTCTTATGTTGCAATGATTTTTGAATGAGAGTTTTAGAGTTTTATTGTATTCATTTAAATTAAATTTAGATGCAGATATTGTAATATGTGGGCACATCAATAAACTATTATAATGTCAACAGTTAAACTGTTCAGTAGTGTTGTATAGTTATTTTGATAGAAAATTAATTTTCAATAGCACAAGGGTTTTCTGGTCTGAAAACACTGCTTTTTTTGCAGTGCAACTGGTTGAAAACTGCCAAGCTTAATATTATTTGGCCCACAACTCCTTACATTTTTCTGTCTGAGGCCTACAATCAAAAAAGTTTGGCCACCCCTGGTGTAAGACAAAGATACGGGGGATTGAGAACTCCATATTTAATCAAAGGTCTTATATTTATGTAGCACCTTTCAATCTTAAAGCCCTTTGAGTCAAGTGCATTTTGAACTTGGTCATGCAGCAAGTAACATACACAAGCAGCAACCACAAATAACAGTGATAAGATTGTCTATTTTAATTATGTTTGTTGAAGAACAAGATGATTATTCTGTTTAATTAATTCTAATATTTAACTAACACTATATATTAAAAAAAAATCAGATTAGCTAGTCATCACATTGCACTTTGTGACAGTTTGCTGGATACAAATTGGTTGCTGCATTTCCATCATTACTTAATGATTAAAGGGCGGTATTCTCAATAAGATAGTCATAAACTGGTTGTGTTTCTAACTCTCCTTTATTCCCCTTGCAGCTACATCGGAGTGAGAAAACACATGGAGCAGGACAGTTTGCCAGCAGTCATTATTTGGGCATGGAGTGGATGACTTTATGGAGGGCGAAAGAAGTTGTTCCACAAGATAAGCACTGCTAAAAATGTTATAAAATTGATTTTGAGGTGTTGTGATACATTTACAAATAAAATTGTTTCAGGTATGAGAACTGATATTGATACAGTTTTCTAACTTCGACTTCCCAAGAGTTAAACTAAAAGTCTCACTTGCCACCTCAATTCTGTAACCAGAATGTAGCAATGTGATACAATTCCTGATAGTCTGCTACACTCCAGCTACATGCTAACATGAGAATAAGGAATACACAAGAAATTGAATTGACAGACTCAAGACCACTGGACAATTTTCAAACAGCTTTGCATCACCTGCACAAAAATAACCAGTTTATTTCTACCATCCTGATAATGATCACCAAGATTTGACCTTTGTTATTTCCATCGCCAGTGAATCTATTGGATCAATATGAATCAATGGATTCATATGGGCCCCCTGGGGGCCACAGCATATTTAAGGGAGGGGGGGAGGCACAAACTGAAATCATAATTTTTTTCATTTTTTTATGTAGTCGGTAAAAGTACGGAACAAACGAACTAAATTTGACTGCTTCGCAGGGAAGAGTGGGCCCATAAACTTTGATTGAGAATGGCTGCATTAGAACAAAGGTCACATACATTTCCAGTTACAATATCAGTGATGTATGGAATATTACTGTACTTTTATACTCACTTTCAGATTAGCTAAACTGAACAAACAAAAATAAGGGTATGGATCACTTGGTTCTGGCAAGGCTCGGTCATAGATTTTAACCCAATTTGAGCATAACATAGCTGCAGAGACTAGGAAGGAAATCACAAATATTAGGGCCTCTGAGAATTAAAGGTAGAAACAAGATCTGAACAATGACACAACCAGTACAGGGAGTGTCACTTGGGTCATTGCCCCATGCCTACTTTGTACTCTGATCCAGGGTGTCCCATCACCCAACTCTTTCCCAAGAGCCTGTGGCTGGAGATAATGTTTCCCTCCATTCAGGTATTTTTTTTTTAGAAAGCTTTGGTTGACCTTAAAAGTTTATGAGTTTCGGTCAAAATTATTTTCCACAACAAAAGGTCCCAAAGGTCTGTTATCCATCACATTAAATCAATCTCGGGACAGCTGACGGGAGGAACTTTATCCCACTTATTGGGTCTGAATCTATCAAGATCGTGCAGGTTAATAATGGAGAATGTGGAGGTGCTCGTATTCGCAATGGTCTATCGCAACTAACATGATCCACATTGGAAATCGTTTCGGGGCGCCCCGAGCACTCTCCTCTCTGGAGAGTGGGCTGTCATTGAACCTTCACCCGGTACGGGATGGGAGTGTCCAATGATAAGAGGTGCAGGGGAATGAAAGTTTCGCCATTTATTGCTTTTAATTTGAGAATGATAACTATGTTGACGAACTTCTCGATGCCACCTCCTCTGTTGGACGTTGAACTTGGCCGCAAACCCCCGAAATTATTTGCAGCATCATTGTGCATTCATTTTCCACGGGGGTTTTTTTGTTGGAAATAGTATTGCAGAATCTTCAAGGGTCAAGCTCCTCCTCCGAGGCCTCAAATGAGACAGGGGCAAGTGTGCGTGGACACATGTCGAAGAAGCGTGGTTCAACACAGGCGACGAAGTAACGCATTCTCGAGCCTCGCGTCCGGTATCTCCAAGGCTCTTCATGTACTTACAATCACTTGGTTCACTCCCGAAGGACGTTTGACTGAAACGGACCGGCACAAATTGAGGGTCTTTTAGAGAATTATTAATGCTTTCAAAAGACCACTGTAATGTTCATTAAAGCGAGTTATTCACCTTGATCTCGCTCTCCAGCAACGTCCCATGTCCAGCCACTAGAAGCACGCAAATCATGAGGGCGACCCCAGCAACCGGCTGGGTTCCAAGACCACGAATTGGCCGCAACTTCCAAACGCTACCAACTTTCTTTTTTCAACCTCAGAGCGTCATTTTTCACTGCACTGCGTCCTGACATCACGGTGCAGGCGGGGCCAAGGTAGCCGCCCCGGCAAATAGTTACAGTCATTTTGCAGTTTTCTTGAAGGAGAGTGCAATCTGCTTTTCCTTGGCAGAGGGCCGTGGGTTGATCTGAACTGTTTCTACAACACTATAAATGTATTAAATATAATAGCAAAGATTAAAAAAATACAGATGCTGGAAATACTCAGCAGGTTCAATTCTTTTATTGTCATGTAATAGTACAGAACGTAATATTACACGAAATTGCCTTCTGCCTGCCTTAAGGCAAACAAAGAGTTGTCACTCGAGTCGCCCGGCGCCCCCTTACACGAAGGAGAAAGTAAAAGAATGTCCTTTCAGAAACTGGGTGTCCTTCGACTGGCCTCCAGTGCCCCTGCAGCCTCCGCAGCCGCAGGACTTCGGTTCAGCCCATCAGCAACCCAAGCTCCAGATCCAAACCTCCAACGCAACCTCCACAGCCCCCCTCGAATCCCAGCTCCAATACATGGTTCCCATGAGCCAGTCTCCAGCAGCCCAACTTGCAGGTCCTCCAACAGACATTGTGGGTCTCTCAGCTGCTGAGCCCCTTGCTGGTCCGCCGCCAAAGGTCGTCAGACTGTAGGATCCTTCAGCCGCTGAGTCCTTTGCTGGTTCACTGCTGTGGTCATCTTTTGTTGTGTTGCCATCTCTGCCTCTCCTTCTCAATGGGGTAGGGGACAGGTTTTTGTGGAAACCTTTTACAACTTTTACCCATCTTAACAGCATGAGCACAAGAAGAATGAAGAGCTCCGCAGAAATGAACTCCATGTGCTCTGCTACCATCTCTTTTCATTCTGTAATATATGCTTTCTCCATTGTCAAGAACATGATCTTGGAAACATGCAGACAAGGTATCTCCAAAGGCGACTGTCTTTAACTAATCAATCACTAACACCTGGATTAAAATGGAAGCACAATTAGGCATTCCAAAGAATCTTCAAATGTTCTGTTGATCCAACTAACAAATCACTCCATCTTTAAATATTTTCTTCCCTTACCTGAGGGCCTCTGTTTTCTGCAGTGTTAAGAATAGACATTCATTAGTCTTTTTGCAACAATATTTTCTTTATGTTTGACAAGATGAGAGCCTATGGAATTACAGGAAGGATACTAGCATTGGTAGAGCATTGTCTGATTGGCAGGAAAGAGAGAGTAGGAATAAAGGGATCCTATTCTGGTTGGCTACCGGTTACCAGTGGTGTTCCATTGGGGTTGGGACTGCTTCTTTTAACATTGTATATAAATTATTTAGATGGTTTTGTGGCTAGGTTTGCAGATGATATTTTAGGGTGGGTGGTGCTGAGGATGTGAAGGCTGCAGAGAAACAGGTAGATTAGGAGAATGGTTAAAGAGGTGGCGGATGAAAAACAATGTTAGAAAGTGTATGGTCATGCACTTTGGTAGAAGAAATAGGAGGCAGACTATTATGTAGATGGGGAGAAAATTCAAAATTCCAAGGTGTGAAGGGACTTGGGAGTCCTCATGCAGGATACCCTACCTAAAGGTTGACCTTCAGGTTGTGTCGGTTGTGAAGAAGGTCTATGTAATGTTGGCATTTATTTCTAGAGGCATAGCAAATAAGAGCCGAGATGTAATGTTGAGGCTTTATAAAGCACTGGTGAGACAACACTTGGAGTACTGTGTACAGTTTTGGGCACCTTATTTGAGAAAAGACATCCTGGCATTAGAGATGTTTCAGAGAAGATTTACTATAATGATACCAGAAGCAAAAGGGTTAACATATGAAGAACAATTGATGACTCTTGGACTGTACTCATTGGAGTACAGAAGGATGAGGAGTGACTTCATAGAGGTATTGCTGAAAGGCCTGGATGGAGTAAATGTGGCAAGGATTTTTCTCCCATAGAAGGGAATTCAAGGTCAAAAGGGCATAACTTCAGGATAAAAATGCATCAATTTAAAACAGAGATGCAGAAAAATGTCTTTAGGATGTTTAAAACTAAGTTGTACTTCACTGGCATCTTGCCAGATGTTCTGTGTGTGATACAGAAACAGAGAAAATAGAACTAGGAGTAACCCTTTCAACTTGCTCCAAGTCAATTTGATGTTGGCTGATCATCCACATTCAGTCCCCTGTTCCAGCTACATTTCTGCATACGCTTTTACCACTAGTCCTAAAAAAATACTGTATTTAACTTCATCTTGAAAGTATTTCATAATTTGGGATCAACTACTTTGTGTGATTGAGAATTCCACAGGTTCACCATTTTTTGGGATAAGAAATTTCTCCTCATCCCAGTTTTAAATAGCTTATCTCTTATCTTTATACTGTGAGCCCTGGTCCTAGACTCTCCTGCCATTGGGAACATCCCTCCTGTATCTAATATATCCAATATGTCAAAAAAATCCTCATTCTTTGAAGCTCCAAAGAATATTAGCCAAATCGACTCCATCTCTCTTTTTACATTCATCTTGCCATCTCTGGAATCCTTCTGGTGAAAATTCCCTAAACTTTCAAAGCAAGAACATTTTTACTCTGATAAGGAGTCCAAAAATTTGGGATATTTGGGTGACACAGGCTCATGGTTAGAAGGGCCTGTTACTCTGCTATACATCTAAATTTAAAATTGCACATAAGGTTCAGTCTCACCAAAGCCCTGTACAATGATAGAAAGGCACACCCTCCTTCCACACCCTTAGGCACTTTCCACTGTAATTGCAGTAGATGCAAACCCTGCCCTTACCATTCCCCCCTCACATTCATCCGGAGCCAAAATCAGATCTTCCAGATGAGGCAATTTCCCATGCATTTTGTCCAACTCAATTTGGTGTTCTCACTGTGGTCTCCTCTTCATCAGTGAGACCAAATGCTTCACCAACCACCTGCACTCAGTCTGGAACATCAGGCTTGAACTCTCCAATGTCTCAAGCAGGTTAGACAAAAGGCATCCAGTGGATGCTCTATATTTAGATTTCCAAAAGGTCTTTGACAAGGTGGTGCACATGAGGCTGCTTCACAAAATGAGAGCCCATGGAATTACAGAAAAGATACTAGCATGGGAAGAGGATTGGCTTATCGGCAGGAAACATAGAGAGTTGGAATAAAGGCATCCTATTCTGGTTGGCTACTGGATACAGTAGTGTACCAATAGGGTTAATATTGGGGCCATTTTTATTTACATTGTATGTTAATGATTTGGATTGCAGATTAAATGGCTTTGTGACTAAATTTGCAGATGATACAAAGATAGCTGGAGGGGGAAGTAGTGATGAGGAATAGGAAAGGCTGCAGAGAAAGAGCTAGATAAGGAGAATGGGAAAAGAAGTGGCAAATGATATACAATGTTTGAAAGTGTATGGTCATTCATTTTAGTTAAAGGAATAAAATGGCAGAATATTATTTGGATGGGGAGATCATTCAAAATTTGGAGATGTAAAGGGACTTGGGAGACCTCGTGCAGGATACCATACAGGTTAACCTCTAGGCTGAGTCAATGGTGAAGAAAATGAGTGCAATTTTGGCATTCATATGTAGATGAATAGAATATAGAACCATAGAACACTACAGCACAGAAACAGGCCCCTTCTGCCCTTCTAGTCTGTACCGAAGCATTTATTTTTGCTTAGTCCCACCTAGACCTCGTCCATATCCCTCCATATCACTCCTATCCATGTACCTGTCCAAATTCTTCTCAAATGTTAAAATTCAGCCTGAATTTACCACCTCAGCTGGCAGCTCGTTCCACCCTCCCACCACTCTCTGTATGAAGAAGTTCCCCCTAAAATTTTCCTAGTTCACTCTTAACCCATGTCCTTTGGTTTGTATCTCACCTCAGTGGAAAATGCCCATCTACATTTACTCTGTCTATTCCTCTCATAATTTTAAATACCTCTATCAAATCTCCACTCATTCTGAATGAAGGAATGAAGTCCTAACCTGTTTAACCTTTCCCTGTAACTCAGTTCCTGATATCCAGGCAACATCCTAGTAAATCTTCTCTCCACTCTTTCTATCTTATTAATATTTTTCCTGTAGTTAGGTGACAAAAACTGCACACAATTCTCAAAATTTGGACTCACCAATGACTTATACAACTTTACCATAACATCCCAACTCCTTTACTCATTACTTTGATTTATGAAGGCCAATATGCCATAAGCTCTCTTTACAATCCTATCCACCTGTGGCATGACTTTCAGAGAATTATGTAACATATCCCTCTGTTCTACCACACTCCTCAGTGCCCTACCATTTATCGTGTATGTCCTTGACATCCTGCCAAGGTTTGTCCTTCCAAAATGCAACACCTCACACTTGTCTGCATTAAATTCCATCTGCCATTTTTTTCAGCTGGTCCAGATCCCTCTGTAAGCTTTGAAAACCTTCTTCACAGTGCCTCCAATCTTAGTGTCATCTGCAAACTTGTTGATCCAATTTACCACAGTATCATCAAGATCATTGATATATATTACTTCTATGCTCACTTTGATCGAGGGAACAAGGAGGTCACCCTCAAAGTGGATCTTCCATCTGGTGAACTGCCTCTCTCACTTTCCACCTCAGATGTTTGTGCCATCCTGAGTTGGGTGAATGTATGGAAGGCAGCTGTTCCAGATGGTATACCTGGCTGTGTGCTCAGAGTTTGTGCAGGACAGATGGCCAGGATCTTTATGGATATTTTCAATCTGTCCCTGTCCTAGACAGTTGTCCCCACAAGTTTCAAGATTGCCACCATTTTGCCAGTGCTGAAGCATTCCACTGCCATGAGCCTGAACAACTTTCATCCAGTTCCACTCACCCCCATCATTGCAAAGTGTTTTGAGAGACTGGCTCTACCACATTTGAAATCCTGTTTGCCCATCACCCATCACTCATCAATTTGCCTATCGCACCAACAAGACAACTGAGGATGCCATCTCCACTTCACTCTGCCCTGACCAACTTGGACAGTCCCAACTCATATGTCAGAATGTTGTTCACTAACTTTAGTTTGGCATTCAGTGCTGTGATTCCCTCCAAGCTGATCACTAAACTTCGTCAGTTTGGTATCAGTTCATCCCTCTGCAATTGGGCCTTGGACTTTCTGACTAACAGACCCCAATCTGTTAAGTTAGACAACCTCTCCTCCTCCATTCTCAGGGCTGTTTGCTGAGCCCTCTTCTGTACTCCCTTTTCACCTACATCGGTGTTCCTGGACATGGTTCTAACTCCATAATCAAGTTCACAGACAACACCACAGTGGATGGCCTGATTAGAGAGGATGATGAGACAGCCTACAGGGACGAGGTCCAGTACCTGGCCACATGGTGTGCTGATAATAACCTAGCCCTTTATACCCAGAAGACCAAGAAGATCATTGTGAACTTCAGTCGTGCTGCGATCCAGACTCGTGCCTCTATCTACAACAATGGAGCTGTAGTGGAACATGTATCAAGCTTCAAATTCCTTGGTGTCCACATTTCCGATGATCTCACCTGGCTCCTGAACTCCTCTATCCTGATAAAAAAGGCGCAATAGTGCCATTATTTCCAACGGAGCATCAAGAAAGCTCACCTCTGGTCCAGAATACTGATGAATTTTTACCACTGTACCATTGAGAGCATGCTCATCTACAGCATCTCAGAGTGGTAAGGCAACTGTCCCATAATCGGACCATAAAGCACGCCGGCAGGTTGTGAAAAATGCCCAGCAGATTATTGGCACCCACTTGATCACCACTGAGAACTTTTATCAGAAACGTTGCCTGGGTGTGGCATAGATAAAAGCTCACACTCGACTGGAGGGAGAACTAACGCTTTTATTAGCGTAAAACACAGGTAGGATTCATGAACAGGCTTCAGATGGTTCAGGGTTTAGGCAGGAAACCAGGGTAATATACAAGCCCCCGAAGGAAGGAGCTGGGAGATGGGACCAGACGACAGTACAGGACACTTCTAGAGAATCCCAGTTTACTACATTTACCCCTTCCTTCAAAATTAATGGTCTGTAAATGAAGAGAACAAGGATCAGAAACTGGTAATAGACAAAGAAGAGAAATACTTACAGTACTATTTACAGATTCAGGTGGTTTGGGGGTCTGGAGATCCTGGTGGAGCTCCTTAGCACTGGGGGGCCTTGGGCTCCTTGAGTCTCCATGTCCATCTGTGATGGAAGGGTAGTGGGCTGTGGCTCCGATTTGACGAGAAAGGGGGGTTCATCCTCCTCCTGAACTGGGTCCACTGAGGCCCTGGGCAGGGTGGGGAAAAAGAGCTAGGTAGCTTGTGGAGCACCTGAGGCAACGGATACTCAGTTCCGGTGGGTGCCAGGTCCCTGATAGAGACAGTATCCTCCCTGCCATTCAGGTACTCCTTCTAGTCCTACGTGGGGTTGGCATGGAGCAATTTCACCCTTTCCACCAATGGGTCGGTCTTGCTTCTCCTCACATGCTTCTTGAGAAGGACTGGACCAGGATGAGTTAGCCAGGCTGGGAGTGTAGTCCCCGATGCCGACCTTCTGTAGAATGTAAACATGAGCTCATGAGGAGTAGCATTGGTTGCAGTGCAGACTAGCGACCGAATTGAGTAGGGCCCGATGGGGAGGACATCCTGTCAGCATGAGTCTGGAAGGCCTTTTTGTTTCAGGGCAAGTTTGACAGCCTTCCAAATCATGGCATTCTCTTTATCAATCTGCCCATTCCCCCAAAGTTGTAACTGGTAGTCCTGCTGGATGCGATGCCCTTCACCAACAAGTACTGACGCATCTCATCACTCATAAAGGCTGAGCCCCGGTTGCTGTGAATATAGCTAGATATGCGAACAGGCTGAAAATAGAGCCTAGGGCCTTCATAACAGATGGGGCAGATGTGTCTGGGCATGGGATGGCGAATGGGAAGCAGGAGTACTCATTGATGAAAGTAGGTGTTCCCTTAAAATCGACACTGAGCCATTCAAAGGGCCTGGATGATTTAATGAGGTGTGCTTTCGCGGGATGAAAATTGTGCAGCTTGCACTCGGCACAGACCTGCAATGACCTGGTCATTTCCCTGACGTCTTCTATTGAGTAGGGCAAATAGCGGGACTTGACAAAATGAGCCATACGGGTGACCCCTGGATGGCAAAGCTCATTGTGTATGGTCCGCAATTGACCAGTGTGTGCAGAGGCACAGCATCCCCTGGATAAGGCATCTGGGGGGTCATTAAGGGCCCCTGGCTGTTAGGTGATGTCAAAACTGTAGAGTTTGATCCTCCACCTGGCAATTTTGTCATTCTTGATTTTGCCCTTCTTAGCATTGCTGAACATGAATGTGACAGAGTGTTGGTCCATGAGGAGCGTAAATCTTCTACCAGCCAGGTAATGCCTCCAATGCCTTACAGCACACATATCAAACTCAGGCCCGTGGGCCAAATTTGGCCCGTGATATAATTATATTTGGCCCGCAAGATCATATCAAATATGTACATGACCTACCATAACAAAGCAATATTGACTATCCCTACGCAGTTTCTGGCTATCCAAATAATTGTACACCCAATCTCTTCGAATGCCTTCCAATAATTTGCCATCTACTGACGTCAAGCTCGTCAGCTTATAATTTCCAGGGTTACTTTTGGAGCCTTTTTTATAAAACAGAACAACTTGAGCTACCCTCCAATCCTCTGGCAGCACAACTGTGGCTAAGGACATTTTTTAATACAGTATTTATGCCAGAGCTCCTGCAATTTCTACACTAACCTCCCTCAAGGTCTTCTCAGGCCCTGGCAAGCACTTCCTCCTCTTTAATCTGTATGGGTTCCATGACCTCACTGCTTGTTTTCCTTACTTCCCACAAATATGTGCCTGTTTCCTAAGTGAATACTGTTTTAAAAAAAAATTATTTAAGATCTCCCCCATCTCTTTTGGCTCCATATAAAGCCGACCACTCTGATCTTCAAGGGGATCAATTTTGTCCCTTACTATCATTTTGCTCTTAAAATATCTCAAGAAACCCTTAGGATTTTCCTTCACATTGTCTGCCAAAGCAACCATATGTCTTTATGTAGCCTTTCTGATGTCTTTCTTGAGGTTTTTCTTGCATTTTTTATACACCTCAAGTACCTCATTTGCTCTATGCTGCCTTTACCTGCTATACACCTCTTTCTTCTTCCAAATCTGATCCACAATATCCATCAAAAACCAAGGTTCCCTATGCCTGCTAACCTTGCCTTTAATCTTGACAGGAACATACAAACTCCATATTCTCAAAATTTCACCTTTGAAGGTCTTCCAATTACCTTTCACATCCTTGCCTGGAAAACAACTTATCCTAATCCATTCTAGGTGCTTTCTCATTTCCTCAAAATTAGTCTTTGTCCAATTTATAAACTCAACCTGAGGCCCAGACCTATTCTTCTCCATAATTAACTTGAAACTGAAGACATTATGATCACTGGACCCAAAATGTTCCCCTAGATCATACTTCTGTCACCTATCCTGCCTCATTCCCTGAAAGGAGATCCAGTATTGCATTCTCTCTAGTTGATACTTCCATATATTAATTTAGAAAACTTTTCTAAACACATTTGACAAACTCCAAGCTGTCCAGTCCCTTTACAATATGGTAGTCCCAGTCAATATGTGGAAAATTAAAATCCCCTACTATCACAAGTTTCCTGCAGCTGTCTGCTATCTCTCTACAGATTTGCTCCTCCAATTCTTGTTGATATTGGTTGGTCTATAATACAACCTCATGAGTGTGGCCATATCTTTCCCATTCCTCAGCTCCACCCATATAGCCTCAGTGGACAAGCCCTCTGTCTGACCTGCCCGACCACAGCTGTGATATATTACCTGGTGAGCAATGCCACTCCTTCCCCTTTCATTCGCCCCCCCAACTCCCCCACCCCCCACCGCCCACACACCCAACCCCGTTCTATCATGTCTAAAGCAACAGAAGTCCAGAAAACTGAGCTACCAGTCCTGTCCCTGCAACCAAGTTTCACTAATGGCCACAATGTCATAATTCCATGTGTCAATCTGTGCTCTAAGCTTGTCTGCCTTTCCTACAATACTCCTTTCATTGAAATAAATGCAATTTAGAAACTTTCCACCATGTACAGATCATTGACTTCTAACAATGCATGCAATTTTCACATAATCTTTTCTTCCTCCACTCAAGATAAGCCAAGTCAAGTCACCTTTCTTTATCGTTTATACCATATTTGCACAATAAAGATGAGATAGCATTTCTCCAAGACTATTAAAAATACATTAGCGATTGTTAAGAATTTTACAGAAAAATATTTAATTCAACTGTAACAAATTAAAAGGGATGGGAAGAGCAGATGGATACAGAAGAAGAGAGAGGGGACTCATTACTCAAAATTAGAAAATTCCATGTTCATAACATAGGGATTCAGAGTGCCCAGGCGAAAGATGAGGTGTTGTTCCTCTAGTAGACATTGGGATTCACTTTGACAGTGGAGAACAGACAGGTTGGTGTGGGAATGGGAAAGGAGCTGAAATGGCACCCAACAAGGACCTGAGGATTACTATTTCATTCAGGGAGGAGACTACATCGAGAACATTGAATGAAGTGGACGAGGTTAGAGAAGGTGAACATGAATCTTTGCCTCACATGTAAGGCTGTTTTGGATCCTGGATGGTGGCAAGGGAAGAGAAAGTGTTACAATTCCTGTGGTTGCCTTTCCCCATTTTTTAAAATCTCTTTTCCCAACCAATCTCCTGTCCTTTCTCACCCCCTTTGCTTTAATTCCATCTCCATCCACCACCATTTCCCATCTTGACTCTTCTGCTTTCTTCTCCCAACTCTACCCCCCCCCCCCCCCCACCCATTCCATCTGGCCTCTCTTTAGATCAGCATTTTTCAACTTTAATTTGGCTATGGACCCCTTAGGACTCTTCTCAAAGTTTATGCTCCACTCCCGCCCCCCTTCCCTGTGAAGCAGTGTTTAGTTAGTTTCTTCCATACTTCTCTCTACATAATAATATTTAATGATTTTGGTCCCTATCCCCTTTAAATGTGCCAAGGGGTTGGGGGTGGGGGTGTACAACCCCCATCGAGAATGGCTTTATACCATTATTCTCACTTTCTCTTCTTATCAGATTTCAACATAGGCAACCTTTATCTATCTATTCACTCATTCCACCCTATACGACTCATCTTCCTCCGCCTGACGTGACCCCTTCCCTCTCTCTTGCCTGACATCTGCCAATCTTCTGCCTCTGTCCATCCCTGATTCAACAACCCCACTTGGGACCCCTCACCCCTCCTACCCTGTTCTCTTTCCACTGGCTCCTCCTCTACGTCTTCCCAATCTCGATATAGAGGCCTTGAAAAGTCAACCATTCTTTTAT
The DNA here is from genome assembly GCF_036971445.1 of Narcine bancroftii. NCBI lineage: Eukaryota > Metazoa > Chordata > Chondrichthyes > Torpediniformes > Narcinidae > Narcine > Narcine bancroftii. The sequence continues at coordinate 108,559,810 of NC_091476.1, read as the reverse complement.
CTCCCAATGATGGTGCTCGACCCACTTAGTTCCTCCTGCAGAGGAACTGTTTCGTTTCAGATCCCAGAAACTGCAATCTCTGAGTGACTCAATGGTGCAGATCAGTATGAGATTTTATTGTCATATACATAGGTACAGATTCACCAACATTCTTGCTGCAGCCACACAAAATACACCAACAACAAAATTATTAACTTAATTTTCATAATGTGTCATGAGACAAAATAAGTAATAAATATAAAATGATGGATAAATAAATATTCACAGATTATGGTAATTCTCAGTGCTATCAGCGAGCGCTGTGGTCCAGGATCCGGCCCTTTAATTCTAAGGTTTACTGTTCTTGCAGAGAGAGCGGCTGGTGGTTCTATTCGTGATGTAATTGGTCAGGCGACTGCTCAGCCAATCACAGCCGAAGCTGAACAAACGTCATGTGCGTGCCACCGAGCTCGACCTTGTCAGATCTGATTCGTCCGATTTGTTCCCACCCTCCTTCTATCATTGGCTACTTCCGACCCTCTTGAGCAGGCGGTGCGGTCCAACCGAACAATCAGTGAGAGGCTTGGAATGGCGTATTTCGATTGGCTGCTTCCAGCTGTCAATTTGGGACCGGGAGGGCGGGTCTTATTGTCAGCTTCGGGGTGCTCGTGGGAGGTTGGGAATTTGGTGCTCGGTTCAGTGACAAGGACGCAGCCCTTTGATCCGCAAGGTCCGAAGTTGCCTGTGGGAAGGTGGGTGTTTGGCGAGCGTGGATGGAAGTGGGTTGTAGGGAATGTGTGAACAAGCTTCGACCCGATGAGCCGAACTCCCTTCTCCCATATCGGGAGGCAATGTGTGTGCAAGTGAGGGTGCAGAGCTTTTTGTGTCGTTGCGATCAAGCCATTCGTGAGGAGCCTGCCGTTCTAACCGTGGTTACAGACACCCTTCTATTCTACGTGTGCGCGTGTATGGGTGCTCATCTGCGGGTATGGGTGCTCATCTGCGGGTATGGGTGCTCATCTGCGGGTATGGGTGCTCATCTGCGGGTATGGGTGCTCATCTGCGGGTATGGGTGCTCATCTGCGGGTATGGGTGCTCATCTGCGGGTATGGGTGCTCATCTGCGGGTATGGGTGCTCATCTGCGGGTATGGGTGCTCATCTGCGGGTATGGGTGCTCATCTGCGGGTATGGGTGCTCATCTGCATGTGCCCTGCATGTATTTTTCGTCTGTATGTGTGTTATGTCTGTTTGTGTGTCTGTTTTGCACCAAGGAGAAGTTGTGTATCTCTCTTGGATGCAATTTTTACTAGGTAGTCCTCATTTACAACATTGTGAAGTGCTGCATCAAACATGTCCTTCTGTACTCCAGGGTGGGTCCTTGACTTGATTGTAATAGTGAAGATTATGATTGACTAAACTTTGCTGCTGATGGCTCACGGCATCTAATGGATGTCTAGTTTTTATCTGCTAGATCTGATCAGTCCAGTCCTATGTGCTGAAAGATGTCTTCACTATGATGTCTATAAAGACTGGTTATTGTTCCTACCAGTGTTGAAAAGGAGGACTATATCTGCACTAGATGCATTGATGAGAATGAAGTTTACCTCGTTGGTTTACCTCTGGCCCAATCTGACAGCTATTTCTCATGACTTGACCAGCTCAGTCAGAGGCAATGTTTCAGTCAATTATAAGCACTCATGTTCTCTGCCCTCGTGAGGAGGGTTTGCAAGATGAACTGTCGTGCAGGAATCCAAGTGGTGCATGTTAAAAGTTATTGTTTAAAACCCTTTTTGGAAAGTTTTTAAAAGTCAATGACATTAGTGCAATGGTTGCAAATGCAAGACTTTTTTTTCAGATGATGTGATTAAATAAATATATGTATCACATCTATTCAGGATTTGAATTAATATGTCTGGATTACTAGTTATTTAAAAAGTGTTGCCATCAGGACAGTGCAATCTATTGTGCAAAGTAATATCGTTAATTTGCATGATAGTCAATGTAGATCACCCATCATAATTTAAAAATTGTCATTTAGTAGAATTGTCCTTACTGCATTTTTCATTGTGAGAAAAACTTGGGTAACCTGCATGAGCTGTAATTGAGACATAGCTTCCATTCTTTTTAAATTGCTAACCTTAAGTGAAATCCTACAGATAAGATCAATCTTGCTATTGTGCATGTGTGACATTCTGCAGTGTTTTATTAACAGCTTCCAGGCAAAAAATGCCTCTTGACAGTTGTAAATTTTGCAAGTTTTGGTAAAGTAATGGAATTGTTCACAGTTAGCTTAAACTCTTTGGTCTGAATTTTCTTTTGTCATTTTATACAAGGAAACTGTAAATGATAAAGTCACAGTCTTTATCAAAACCGATGTGGATGAGTGTGTCTGAAATGAACAAGTAATTGAGTTGAAATGCAGAGGGTATGTTATACAGTATTCCGATCAAGTCATTTGAGTAAACCATGGTCAACGTTCTGAAACAGGTGTGATACCTGGAATCTCCATTGTGGATTGACTCAGTACCTAATTAACTACTGAGACCTTCTTTTGATTTGCAGGTAATGCCATGGACATCGTATTACATTATGCAGACTACTACATTTTCACACCATATGTATACCCCAGCTCCTGGCCAGAGCAGGACACTCTACGCCAGCTAATTAGCCTCCTGGTTGTAACTAATCTTGGAGCTACAGCTATATATTTCTGTTTTGGAACATTGAGCTATTATTTTATTTTTGATCATGCACTGAAGAACCACCCACAATATTTGCCGGTAAGTGTTATATTCATGAAAGTTACATGAAAATTTTTGTGCAGGAAATGGAGATTTGATTTCAGACTACTGGGTATTGTCCACACTGTGTGTGGGTGTTAGACCACCCATGTCCCTCAATTATATTTTCTGATCCAGTGTAATTTGCTGTCTAAGTTGTGCTTTAAGGGGTCTCTTTCTCATTTCAAATGTGATTTGAAAACGTGGAGCAATTCTTCCACTCCTTGCTCCAGCAAATTTCTAACCTTTTGTCTGTGTTACCTCACCTGTGATGCTATTTAAATTTGTCTATCTTTATTTTGTGAGTGTTATAGGACATAAGTTGAGATATTAAAAGTTATGGTTTTGCTTATTTGAAGATTAATAGGTGTAAAGATCCATCTGCAGATTAATTAGTGTATTAATAGTTTCTGTAGTTGCAAAGATGTGCAAAAATATAGAAAGTAAACCTGAGAATCAAATTTAAATGTGAAAAGACTGTTCCTAATTGTTGAAACAGGATGAGACCATACCTAATTCCATAGAGAGAGAGAACCTTACCCTGACCCACAATTTGAAAATATTTTTGAATTGCTTGGGTCATTGTGAATTTTTTGGAAGCTGTCAACTTAAGTAGGTTTAGTGTGGTTATTGAAACAATGATGGGCAATTCCTGCATTATGGAGGGCTTGCATTCCTAGAAAATGGTCTACATTGCAATTTTACATTACTGAAGGTGCATTAACTGTGTATGATTATCTGTTGGGTAAAAAAGTTGTCATTTTATTTACTTTTTACCCATAAATTCTATGAAAGTGAATGTTATTTCATCTCTCAAATTATTGGGTAATGATTTCTCTAAGGGAAAATATCCATTACCCAATTGCAGTAATATGGGAGCAGCCTGTGATGAACTTGTTTTCTCTCTCCTGTAGAATCAAGTGCAACGGGAAATAAAGTATGCGATGCAATCACTTCCATGGATAAGTATTCCAACAGTTGGACTTTTCTTTGCAGAAATCCGTGGCTACAGCAAACTGTATGATAATATCGAGGATTCTCCTTATGGTAAGTTTGTGGTTTTAGAAAAAGCCTGCAACAGAACTGGGATATGGGCTAATCTAGAGGATTTTCCACTTGGAGCTGGATGTTTACCACTTTTACTTCATCTCGTTGCACTGTTGAAATTCATCCTTTAACAGCAAGGCAAAAGTTGACAGTTACAATGCTGAGCTTGTTGGTTTAGTTGAGGGGCTAGTTTTTCATCAGGGGCAGAGCATCAAATAAGGGGATGGGGTACAAGGCATAGCAACAGTTTTCGAACTGAGATGTATGGATTTCATCCACACAAAGGATGACAGAGCTCTACTCTCACAAGTTGTGGAGATTAGAGGTATTTCAAGAGGATGTAGATAAATTGTTAAAAATTGGGTAATTAAAGACTATGGGGAACTGACACTGAAGAGGAGTGGAGAACAGGAGAATGTCAGGTATGATCATGTTGAAAGATCAGATGATCTACTCCTGCTCCTATTTTCTTGTATGACCCTGAGTTAGATTTGATTCGACCTGTGAATGCTCTGAGATCTGGATTTTCTTTAAGCCACTCTGTTTAATGTTCAAAATAACCCTGCCTTCTTGTTGAAATGTTAGAACATGTTACCTTTCCTGCTTCTGTCAAACTCTGTTTTATCATGGTCTTGAAAGCATCCTTGAATGTTTGAGAATGAATACTGCATTGTTAAAATGCAAGTTAGTGTAACTGCAAGGAATAAGTTAAAATGGCTATGGGTATCAAAAAGGAGACTTTCATCCATAAGGAAAGTTCTTAACGCCCACTCACTTGCCAAATCTGAGTCCAAGACACTGATGTTATGTAATGATGGACCACGGTTGAGTAAAATGTATACTGAGCCTACAACCTTTCTTTTCAGGTTGGTTTGGAGTGGTGCTCAGTATGATCTCCTTCCTCTTCTTCACAGACATGTGTATCTACTGGATCCATCGGATTCTTCATCATAGGCTCATCTATAAAGTAAGAATATTGGCTTTAGATGACTAGTTTTATTTAGTTGAATAGATCTTGGGATGGCCATTGGTTGATTTATAGGACAGAAACAGACTCTTCGGCCCATATCTTTGCCCCAAACTTGATGCATGTTAAATAAATTCTCTGCTGCTTGCATATGATACATATCCCTTTATTCCCTGCATATTCATGTATCTGTCTAGAGGCTGCTTAAATGGTACTGCTTTTGTGCTTGCACACTACGCCTGACAGGCCATTTGGAGTACCTGCCACTCTTATGTTGTAAAAAAAAAATTGCCCCAAAATCTTCTTTAAACTATCCCCTCCCTACTTTAAATGTATGTCCTTGAGTATGTGACATAACTTGCCCTGGGCAAAAATTTTCCAACTGCCTACCCTATCAATGGCTCTCATAATTCTATAAAGCTATCAGGTCTCACCTCGGCTTCCACTTCAGAGAAAACAACCTTAGTTTGTCCAGTCTCTCCCCATTGCTAACACCCTCTAATCCAGGCAAATCCTGCTAAATCTCTTTTCTACACTTTCCAAGTAAGGATGACTACATTTGGAGTATTCTAAACTCTCAGTACTCCTAGTGTGGTACAACCAAAGCTTTGTATAGCAGCAGGGTGACTTCCTCACTTTTATACTCTATGTACATTTCAGAGGTTTGTCATTGGAATCAAAGTAATCCGATTTGGCTAGTTGCTATCTCATTACATAGTCCAGCACATTTCCGATTTGGCTAGTTGCTATCTCATTACATAGTCCAGCATATTTCTCTTTTGCCTATGCTTTATAGGCTTTTCAGTTGCTTTCAAACCTCCAAATGCTGCTGCTACCCTCTGGACTCCAAATTCTGACTTTTATCTATCTATAAAGCCAGTTCCCTTTTTGAAAATTATCATTGAATGCATGCCTGAAAGGATATTCTTGACTTCATGTCCCTTGTACATTCTGTTTAAATAATAAAACACCAGGGTGTCATTTTATTATTTCAACTAACTTTGCTTTACTACAAGTGATTAATGGTCTGGAGGGTAGACTTTAAGAGTGTCACAAGAAACACATTTTTTATTGTGAGCATTTAATGTGTGAATTCTTGTAACAACTGGTATTGTTTGCAGCACTTACACAAACCTCATCATATTTGGAAGATTCCGACACCATTTGCAAGTCATGCTTTTCACCCAGTGGACGGTTTCCTACAGAGCATCCCTTATCACATCTATCCATTCCTCTTCCCACTGCACAAGGTGGTCTACCTGGGACTCTACATCTTTGTCAACATCTGGACTGTGTCCATTCATGACGGTGACTACAGAGTGCCCAGAGTTCTCGAGAATGTCATTAATGGCTCAGCTCATCACACAGATCACCATCTGTACTTTGACTATAACTATGGACAGTACTTCACATTGTGGGACCGCATTGGAGGCTCCTACAAGTACCCCTCAGGCTTGGAAGGCAAAGGGCCACAGGATTACCTGAGGATCCTGAAGACCAAGGGAAAGCTGTTTGATGGAGCTTCCACTGATGCTCACTCTTCCAACAAGAGAGCCCAGAAAGAAGAATGAGTAGCTCTATTTCTCCATTGCTACCCATGCTAAATACCAGTGGTGCCCATTTACTGAGCCCAGAACAATTCTGACACACAATCTACCCAGTCATTTGCTAATATTTTCTGCATTATTGCAACAGACCAATTTGAAATGAAGAGAATAAACTTGTGAGATGTGGTGTGGATCCATATCGCTTTTCTGATTGGATATAGTTTTCTAGAAAGTATGAAGTTGGCTACATATTAAATGTAGCACAAAGTATCTGGAACTCTTGTGTATCATTCCTTTGATGTACTATTGAAACAAGTGCTTTAGTATTGCTCTGCACTTCTCCTTTTGGGTACAGGTGATTCTAGGTTGTCTATTTTTAATTATGAAAGATGTCATAATAAGAATAGTGGTTGATGAAATATCTGGATTATTGTGACTGTAATTATACATTAAAAGAAACTATGCTATAAAATTGGCCTTGCATTTCAAATGTCTTGGAAATGTACTGTTGCTGTTCAGTGATGAATAGCATTACATGTGAAATAAAATATTGTTAATTATTGGGTCCCAAACCATCTTGCTTTGACATGCTTGGTATTATCATTATGTTCTGTGCTTGTAATGAATTGTATAGTAAAATATCATGCTACTTGGATTGAAATTATTTTGCCTTTTTTTTGATTGTATATCCCAAAATGTCCCTGTATTACAAATTTTTTTTTTCCATTTAATCATTCAGCGCAGTAATAGACACTTTTCGCCCACAAGTTCATGTGCCCAATTACACCTGATAGGCCTACACCTATATTTTTGAACGATGGGAGGAAACCAGAGGAAACCCACATAGACTTGGGGGAGACAGTGCCAGATTTGAACCTGGGTCACTGGCACTGTAACAGCCTTGAGCTATCCACTACTTTAACCATGCTGCCCCTTAGCTACGGCACCTGGTATTCCCAGGTGGTCTTCCATTCAAGTACTGACCAAGCTTGAGTATGCTTTGTTTCCGAGCTCGGACGAAATCAGGATTTTTCAGTATGACACAGTATTTTTTTATATTTTATATTATGTATAGATATGTTTTTGAAAGGTAAATTGTGGGGTTTTAGTTAGGTCACAAACAGATACAAACACTTCAAAACAGATCTCATTTTAAAATGCAAGAGTTATGCATAAGGTGGTGCCTACAAGTCTGCAAAGACAATAGACTCCTGTGTTGGCGATTTTTCACAAATGGAAGGGCCCATCTCAGGAAACTGATAAGATCTCTCATGAATTGATTTTGGGGGTCAGCAAGCTGTTTTGGTGGTTTTGCAAACAGAGAGAGTCAAACAGGTTTTTTATCTAAGTGTGTGAGAAAGAGACTGATGTTTTCCTGCAGTTACTTTGGAAAGCTTGTTTGAAACCCCATTTTGAAGACGGGTTGTGAAATCTGAGTTCAGCCTGTTCAAAGCCCTTGTGGTCCATACAAGAGGCTGCATAATGTTTCACCTGAGATAAGATGAGCAGAGAAGGAACTCTGTGGTGACCTGAAAGAAAAAGGTAATCATCTGGAAAACCCTAATGGTGCAAGTTTCTTCGGGCAAGACACTGAAATGGCTGATCAGAAGGAATAAGTTTGTATGTGTCCAACGAGCAACAAATCTCTCCGAAAACCAACAAGAACCTTCCTGAGCGGTAACAATTTACCTTTCAAGCACCAAAGCCTGATGAAGATTCATAAATGTTAAATTCTGTGCACAGTATAAGGATTGCCTGATACTGGTGAACTTGGAGAAGTGAGATTGGACTGTGAATCAAAGAATTTTTCTAAACTTGCACACACATTACGTACACATGCACTTAGAATTAGGAGGGGCTTAAGTTAGGTTAAGTTAATAGTAGTAAGTTAAAAGTTTGATCCTGTTTTTACGTTTAAAGAAAATTAAAATTGCATTTTGTTTAAGTAACAATTTGTCTTGGTGAATTTTTATTGCTGCTGGGTTTTGGGGTCCTGTGGGCCCATCACATCAGGCCCATTGGCCATATTTAATGATGTATTATTCAGCACTGAAAGTTGGCTTCAAATCCAGTGCAGTATTTCCTTTACAAGTAATCCTTGAGCTGGACATCTAAAATCCAGAAAGCTCCAAAATCCGGTAAGTGGGGAGAGAGGCGGCCGGGCAGCCAGCGCTTGGAGGAGGCGGCCGGGCGACTGGGGGTGGATACGGCAGCACAATTCGGGTGGGCTATCTGAAATTCGGAACACACTATCCCCCAAGGGTTCTGGATAAAGGATCGTGTACCTGTACTTGCTTTACAAATGCTATGAAGTCAATGTTGTACAGCACAGGAAAGGGGTCCTTCAACCCACCACTATAATGTTCATGCTGACCTTGACATTGAAGGTTGTAGGGGAAACTTAACAGAATTGTGAATGAGTATAAAATAGTTTTCTTCATCAGAAAATCTTGGCCTTGGGTATGCTATGTTTACAAACTGTTGAAAATATCTTGGGCATCATCCAAGGAGTGAAATAGCTTGTGTTTGAACAAAAACTTTTCTCCAGTACTAAAAGCAAATTACATTAGTGAAGTAACCTACACTTCACTGGCATGTGGGAGGAAAGTGAAGTTTGTTAGGAAAACCTATGGATGCAGAAGGAGGATGCATACTGTACACAAACTGCAGCACTTAATCTGAAACAGGGTAACAACCCCAAATATTGACTGCTCATTTCCCTGCCTGAGCTACTGAGTTCTTCCAGCAATTTTTTTTTGTGCTGGAGATTCTGGTGTCTGCTGTCTCTTGTTTCCATTTTGCTGTCTTTACCTTGTGTATGCAAGGAAAAAAGCTATTCTCCAGTGATATCCAACTTGAAAACAAAAGTCCCACTTAATTGAATCATGGGTTATTGCACCATAAACTTTTGAAATATTTTGGCCATATTTTTTAAATATACCCTAAAACCATAGAAAACTGCAGCACAGAAAACAGGCCATTTGGCCCTTCTAGTCAGTGCTGGAACTTCATTCCTCTAGTCCCACTGACCTGCACCCATTCCATAACCCTCCAGTCCACTCCTATCATGTATCTATCCAATTTTTTTATAGAACCCCTCCAGTGATTTTAAAATCAGCTGCAATATGTGCTTTGTAAAAATCACAAAGAATGCTTTTGAAATGATTTTGCAGAACACAATTTCATTTCATCACTGACCAGTTGGGGGCAACTGTGAGCCTCAAGTTACTAATTAAAATGCAGAGGCTGGAATCAGCCTGGTTAAAGACAAATTGGATTAGAACATTACAATGCAGTACAGGCCCTTTGGCCACAATGTTGTGCTGAATGTGGGGCCCAAAATGAATGCACGCCTAGAGCATTCACAGCCTGGAACACATAGATTGATGATAGAAATGTTACTGATTTGATATTAGGCAATATTATTACCTTGCATGGCATGTGTAAACTTTATGAATATAATGAAATAGAAAATGCTAGAAATTCTCAGCAGGTAAGGAAGTATCTGTGGAAAGAAACAAAGATAGGAGTTTCAAGTCCATGGAAGATGATTAACTGGAAACCTCTCTCCACAGCTACTGTCGGATATTCTGAGTATTTCCAATATTTTCTGGTTTATTTCAGATTTTCTTTATCAAGCATTTTAGTTTTTATATGCCTTTTTAATATTTTTTTCTCCCGAGTTTAGACATACAGTATGGTAACAGGCTTTTCTGGCCCATGAGGCTATGATGCTCAAATATCACAATTGGCCTACAATCCCTGTACATTTTAAAGGGTGGGAATAAACCCATACAAATACAGAGAGAACATACAAACAGTACTGTAATAGTACCAGGGCTTCCCAAACTTTTTAACTCATGGAACCCTTTTGGGAAGCACTTGGATATCGCGGAACCCTGTAGTTACTGACCAAAAGTAGAATGACATCAACTTACAGTTCAAGCGTGGTTGTGTCTAATTTAAATTATTTTTCTTAAACAGTAAGCAATCTGAGCCAGAGCTTGCAAGATCCCATTTCTTCAGAATTTGATTATTTTGTTTCAACTGAATATTAACCAAATTGCAAATACAAATATCACCGACGTCCCAGACCCCAAATGCCCACCATCACCGTCCTTCCAGAAGCAGGTTTCCAACCCGTTCCCAGCTGCCCACAGGCTGGATCTCAGAATGCCTCTGATGCAGGTAGTAAGTTAAAGTTTGATCCTGCATGTGGAGTTCCTGATCCCTCAGATATGGGTTTGCATCCTGGCTCCTGATGCCCACAGGCCCAAGCTTCTGACACCTCCATCACTAACCCCCATCCCCACCAACCAGGTGCTGATTGAATATAGCATCTTGAGACCTGACAGTCTTCGCTGCTAAAATCCGTCTTCAGGACTCCATTTTGTTAGCATTGAGGCAACTGTTTAGAAATATAGGTAAAAAGTAATTTAAATTAAATAAAAACAGTTATTACAAGTTTTAATTATCACTACCCATTTTTTCCGCAGAACCCAGTTTGGAAAACGTTGTCCTACACAAACTATACTGCCTTTTGACTTTTTTTTTCTTTAGTTTTGAGGAGGAATTATTTGCATTCCAGTTTTATGAACCACAGACTAAAGCACTGGAGTATCTGACATATGACGTAGAGTGGAATTCCAGTATGGGACTGTTGAGATTGTCTACAGGGATCGTGACATTCCCAGTCCCAAATTTCATATTAAAGAGTGGAAGTTGCTAGTGCTGTTCAGGTGCAGTTACACCAGCTATCATACAAACTTCTCAGAGAAAACGGAAAAGGGGCTACAATAAGTGGATCCCACTACCAGACACATTTTAAGATATTTTAGATATACAGCACAATAACAGGTCATTTCAGCCCATGAGTCCATGCTGCCCAATTTACACTCAATTAAACTATACCACCAGTATGTTTTGAATGGTGGAAAGAAACCAGAGCCCCCAGGAAAAACCCACACAGGTGCAGGGAGAAGGTACAAATTCCTTACAGCAGTGCGGGTTTTCCCCCATCCACCTTCTACAGGGAGCACTCCCTTTGTGACTCCCTCATCCACTCTTCCCACCCACTGCCCCCTTGGCACCTACCCCTGTGACTGCAGGTGATACTCCACTTCCACTCACACCTCTTCCCTCACCACCATTCAGGCACCCAAACAGTCCTTCCAAGTAAATCAACACTTCATGTGAATCTATCTTCTGTATCTGGTGCTCACGTCGTGGCCTCCTCGACATCGGGGAACTGAACTCAGACTGGGCTCTCACTGCCTCAATAGTGGGAATCTCCCAGTGGCCACCCATTTCAATTCCCCATCCCATTTCCTTGCTGACATGTCTGTCCATGGTCTCATGCACTACCAGACTGAGACCACCCACAAATTAGAAGAACAACACCACATCTTCTATCTGGGCACCCTCCAACTAGATGGCATTAAGTTAGACTTCTCTGGTTTCCATTAGCCAAAACGCCCCCTCCCCCTCACCCCCCACGAATCCTTTTCTGTAGCTCTATCCCTCTCTTCCCTTTTCCCTCTGTCTCCTTTAACTCTGCTCCTCATTCACAGATCCAATTGTTCCCCCATCAATTGTCAACTTTCCTTTCTCCTGGCTTCCATATCCAATTAACACCTTTTGTCTGTTACTCCATACTCCTCCCCCTGTCATTTCTTTTTTTGCCCCAGACACTGCCTGCTCTTGAAGAAGGGCTCGGGTCAAAAACATCGGTAATATATCTATCTTCTATGGACGCTGTGAGACCTCCTGAGCTCCCCCAGCATTCCTGTGCTTTTACTACAATTGCAGCATCTGCAAACTTTTGTGTTTCATTAAGACAAGTGGAGACCAGTCTCTGCTCTGTGAGAATTAGTGGGCATACTACCTTGTACATAGACACAAAACATTTTCCCACGTATGTACTTTCCTTCACCTTGGTTCTAAATGGCTAGCAACTCATCCTGAGACTGAACAACAGCAGTTCAAGAAATACCTCATCACTCTTTGAAGACAACCTCTTGATCTCATGAATAAGTCAGAAAAATGCTTTAGAATACCTACTGTAAATTATGTTGATCTGCAGGAGACTGGATTAAAGATAAGCACCAAGTTGGATATTGGTACCTTCTTTAACCTGGATATCTACAGATCTATTGCAATTTAACCATGTTCCTAATTAAGCATCTTTTAAATTTTCCTTTGTTCGGTTTCCTTTTTGTGATGTATGAGGTGATGTATCATGCGCTTGTGATGTACTTTTACTTTAGTGAGTTGCAATATAGCTGAAAGCAGTACTGGTGTACCCAAAGCCAGCAGAAACAGACTCCTGTGGTCTACCTGTAATTTCCCCCGCTGGTAGTTCCAAACTGATTTCTTTAGCTCTTTTTCCACTGGCATCCCCTTTTAATTGGCCGTTCAGTGTCCCAGGATAGGAAGCAGTTTTTGCTGCTTCCACTGGGCTACTTTTTTTACTCATCCCTGGGGATTGAAGAGTCTACATTCGAATGGAATGGATGGAAGTTGTTCTTTTTCCACTGGTTTAATCAGCATGTTAGGATCCACTGTCATTGGGGATATGAGTTGGGGTTGAGGTCTCTATCCCTGGTATGATTTGATATCATTTTGATGCCGGTGTGTTGATTATTTTCCTTTTTCACTGGCCCCTTAACCTGTTAACTCCTTGTTAATTCCTGGGACCAGGTGCTAGTGGAAAAGGGGGTTGTAATGAGGTGTGGGCTGGCAGAATTGTTCTAAAAATGGGCTTTTTGATCAAAGAAATCCAGTCATTCATAGTCTTACACCACAGAAACAGGCTCTTTGGCCCAACTTATCCATGCAGACCAAGTTGTCTCAAGCTAGTCTTATTTGCCCATTTTCGGTATGCATCCCTCTAAACTTGTCCTATTCTTCTTAGAGAAGTTCTATGTTGGCTTGGTGACCAAATTTAATGGTCAAAGCAAGTTGAATTGTCAAGTGTCAAGCACTTACTGGCACTTCAAATATGCAATTTTAAATTGATAATAAGTAACAGCCACATTAATAATTTAATAACATGGAGCGCTGCTGTCGAAGAACAGCAATAGTCATCGAGGATCCACACCACCCAGCACACTTTGTTCCCAGTGCTGCCATGATGAAAGGGGTGTAGGGTGCCACAAGACTCGGACCACCAAGTTCAGGAATTGTTGCTACCCCTCCGCCATCAGACTCCTCAATAGTAAACTCAGACACATTGAAGGACTCTTACTTTGCAAATTATTTATTACTGAATAATACAGCTTGTTTACATTTCTTTCTTCGTTTACATTTCTCTCATTGGTACATGCATCTTGAGTACAGTTTTTTTTTTGTATGTTAATAAATCTGAAATTTGAACATTAAAATTGAGCATCCAGGCTACAATTTCCAAATTTGTAAATAACAATATCTTGGAAATGAACTAAGAGGAATGAGTCGATAGATAGCAGATCGAATGTAATGCTGAGGAAGAAAAGGCATTACACTTTGGTAGGAAGGATGAGAAGGGGCTACCTAATCGTGAGGACACAAGAACAGATAGATCTAGGGTATACATGCATTGTTTGTTGAAAATGGCAGGGTAGGTTAAGGAGGTAATAGAAAAGAGCATCCAGACTCTATAAAGAAAAGCACAAAATACAAGAGCAAGGAAATCAGGATGAATCTTTCTAAAACACTGGTCCAGCCACAACTGAAACCACATTTAGGAAATGTAAAGGCTTTAGGGAGGGTGCAGAAGCTTATTTGAATGATGGAAGAGAGGAGGGTCTCCGATTATATGGATCGATTGGAATAATTCTCTTTGGAGGAGAGAAGGTTACAAGGTGATCTGGTTGAGATGCAAGTCATGAAAGGTGTAGGGTGTAGACAGAGAAGAAATAATAACAACTGTTGGTGGAGGTCAAGAACTTTGACCAAAGGATCAGAAGTAAAATGAGGAAGTCTTTTTATTGCAGCAAGTCTTTAGCTGGGCTAATTCCATCCTATCATCATTTTCTGATACCATGACCACAGTAGAGGATCACTGAGATCTTTGTTTAGCATCTGAAAGTACATTTCACTGATTAAAATGGCCTAAGGCATAACTTTGCCATGTCAGTTCTGTACTAAACTGCACCAAAAAATACATATAAGCATCAGATATGGCTCAGTGTATCATTTTTGCCTGAGTTATATGATCAGGTCCAAGACAAGCTCAAAAATCTAGGCTGATGTTCTATGGTGAATATTGAGGGGGAATTATTACCTTGTGGGAGATCTTCTACTCCATCAGATAAACACAAATAATCACAAGGCACTATTTCAAAGAAGAGCCATTGTAATCTTGGCCTAAGGAGCATATTGTTGCAATGGGAGGATCCCCTGGCCAAATTTTCCTATTTTCTTGTAACAGGGAGAGACAATAGTTCTGCCTGTACACACCACCTCTCAGACCATTCCAATCAGCCTTGTTCTCCCAGTTGTTTCCCTTTGGTTACATATTAATACCACCTCATTCCCTCACCAGCCACCTTCATTAACAGATAATTTCTAGTGGCCAATCTAATGATCAGCATGTTGTTGGAATGTGTGGAGTAAATGCAGCACCTCTGGAACACTCACAGTCCTCTGGAAACATGCAAACTCCACACAGACATCACCAGAGATCAGGATTGGGCCTTGAAGGTGTAAGAATTTAACACCACTGCTGAATTGTGTGTCTTTCATTATTACAATAACTGATTTTGAAAGTACTTTCAATGGATGTCAACTGCCCTGATGTTTTCTCTCTCTGGTGTCTGTAATGTGTCTGATATCATAAAACATCAAAAATTTTCCACCACCTGTAAAAACTGTGAAAGGCACCATGTAAATATTAGCTTTAAATTTATTGAAATGTTTTTCTCTTAATTAAAAGGAAGATTTATCCCCAAACACCTCCACTTTTCAGAAAAGAGGCTTGTTTAAAAAGGAGTAAAACGTAACTGAAACCATTTTCTTCACTTCTGGTGTGGTTTCCTGGACGCAAGAACCAGTAACAGAAGTACAGAAGTTCAACAGACTACCTTGCAGATGGCAAATTAATATTCTGAGTAAAACATAGCAGGTCTCTGCCCTGAAGAAGAGCGGCTTCAGCTGGACACAAAGCATTGGGCGCGTTAAGATTGTGGCAATTTCGCAGCAGGATTTTTGGTGGCGAGATCAACCTCTTGTAAGTTCCTCCTTGCTCTGAAACAAAAACAACAAAACAACCTTATGGCCAAATACTTCTGTTTTGATTGTGTTTCTAATGTAATAGGTTTGTATTTAAAGGTATCAGAGTTAAAATATAGTGTGGTGGAATTTTGAGTGGGAACGCTCCAAATATTGATGTATTTCCTCTGACACTAGCAATAATTCACATTTATAATATTAGCTTCATAGTAAAATTTTCTGGGGAAGTTCAGATGTTTGTTATCAAACTAAATTTAATGATTGACAGCCTGATTGGACAGAAGGCCAGAACATTAGTGGATTTTAAGAAAAAACAGAAAGCCAAAATGATTTGAAAATATGTTACAGAACTAAGGGCCTAGAAAGTTTAAAGCACCAACTCTGATGGTGGGTAAATGAAGTGGTTTTATTTATTAATCCAGAGTAGAAAAGTTGCAGATTGTAAGGTTTCCAGAAATGTGGAAGGAAAGGCTGCAGGGAAACAGGGATAAACATATTAAAAATTCAGAAGTTGTCAGACTGTGAGCCAATGAGGAGCAATGGGCACTGGAATAAGAAATGAAGGAAGAGGCTCGATCAACTGTGATGTTGACAGGAGTGTCAGGTGAGTTTACAGAAGGCAGTAGGTGTGAGAATGGCCAGGAGAGCAATTAAACAAGTTGAGCAGAACAGGTTCTCCAATAGCTTAGTGGTTAGAGCACTGGTCTTGTAAACCAGGGGTTGTGAGTTTGTTCCTTGCTGGGGTCTCATTTCTATGAGGGGCACTGGATAAAGTGGTGACTGTATCTTCCTTACAGTAGATAAAGTTAAAGAATTTCATGTATGTTACATTCTAAATGTAGTATTTTGTGACGATAATGGATCCTTGACCTTTATCATGTCAACTATAAATAAACAACACAACACTGGGACAATGGTCAAAACCGAAGAATGAAGATGATTACAAACTCTCTTAATGCAAAGCTGTACTTAGTTAAAGACTCTTCAAAATGGGGGAAAAAAATTATACCTGTATATAAACTGAGCTAATCACCACCCAAAATTAACCAGTGATATGATGAACTGAAGGATCACCGGCTACTCTAGTTTTCCAGAGGCTATTAATTGAGAACTTGCCCACCTCCCCTCTAAAAAGTAACCACCTCCCCTGAGTGTCTGATGATGCTCTTGTGTTTGCTTAATGGTGAACTGGATTTTTGTAACAATTACATGGACAGAA
The DNA here is from genome assembly GCF_036971445.1 of Narcine bancroftii. Classification (NCBI taxonomy): domain Eukaryota; kingdom Metazoa; phylum Chordata; class Chondrichthyes; order Torpediniformes; family Narcinidae; genus Narcine; species Narcine bancroftii. Next base: position 108,543,060 of record NC_091476.1, on the reverse strand, counting down.
TGAGAGCAGACTAAATTCAGTTAAAAGATCATTTCACTTTAAACATTTTATATCCTTGCTTTCTGTCCCCACTAAGGCTTTACCCTCTCTGTCTCTGTAATCTTATCTAACAACATTCTTTGATCCATGCATTCCTGGATTCAAAGTTCATGCAAATCCCCAATTCCCTTTGCACCCACCTTTATCAGTGTTTATTTCTTCAGCTTGAAGCCCTGCAATGCTCTCCCAGATCTCTCCACCCCTCTACCCTTTGCTTGCAGAGGTTTTCAACCTACTTTGACCAATCTTCTGGTTACCTCTCCTGACATCTCCATAAGTGAAAAACTCTGTAAAGCACCTTCAAATTTCAGATTTATTGTCAGAGTACATACTGTACATGACTTGGCATACAACCCTGAGATTCTTTTTCCTGTGGGCCAAGCAGAATTTCTACTTGTTAGTTGTGCAAACTGTACCCAAGAAAAAGTCTACAACAGAAGAAAAGTGTGAACAAAGAAATTTAAGCAAACTGACTGCGCAAAAACAGAAAAAAATATTCAACAATAAATAACGTGCAAAGCATCCTTAAATGTGTCTGATTGAGTGAAGTTGAGGATTCTGCTGGTGAAGGGGGAGCAGCTGTTCCTGAATCTAGTCATGTGGCAGCAAGATCAGAGTGTTTGCTGGGTAGTGTGGATCCTTGATGATTGCTCTTGCTCTCCAATGGCAACGTTCCCTGTAGATGTTCTCAGTAGTAGGGAGAGTTTTGCCTGTGATGTCCTGGGCTGTGTCCACTACATTTTGGAGGGCTTTCCACTCAGAGGTATTTGTGTTCTTATACCAGACCATGATGCAGCTGGCCAGCAAGTCAGTAGGAGTTTGCCAACATTTCTGATATTATACCAAACCTCCTCAAATTCCTGAGAAAGTGGAGATGATGTCATGCAATCTTCATAATGGCATTAACATAATGGGTCCAGGAAAGATCTTCCAAGATAGTGACTCTCAGGGAATTTAAATTTGTTCACCCTCTCCAACTCTGATCCCACAATGATCACTGGGTCATACATCTAGTTTTCCCTTCCAAAAGTGTACAATCAGCTCCTTGGTTTTGGTGACTGAGTGAGAGATTGGAATTATAAAGCTTAAAATTATACAAAGTGTTGCTGCTACTATGACAGAGTATATAGATATGTTTTTAGGAGATAAATTGGGAAAGGTTTGATAGAGTAGATCATATACAAACACTTTAAAACAGATCTTATTTGAAATTCGGGAGCTCTGCTAATGCTAGACATATCAGCCCCAGAACCTTTGCAGAAGCTTTGGAGAGTGCCCAAGAGACTTCACTAATGGATTGTTGTTTACAAAAAGGGAACAGGTGAAAGAGCTTGTCGGAGCCACTTTCTTTCTGGAAGAGAACTTGCTGTTCTAAGAGGGTCATGTGATTTGCAAGCAGAGAAGTCAAACAGGCCTTCTCTCAGAGGGAGAGAGAGAGAGAGAGGGGGAGAGAGAGGGAGAACACATCTACAGCAGTCAGCAACAGCAGCTGAGACTGGAACAGGACAAGCTGGCAAGCTTGCGGAAAGCCCCATTTGGAAGATGGGTTGTGAGTTCTTAATTCAGCCTGGTCAAAGCCTTTGTGGTTCATCTAAGAGGAGAGGGTTGGCTGCCAAATGTTTCACTTGGAATATGAGAAACAAGAAGGAACTCTGTGGTGACCTGAAAGAAGGAGGTCATCATCTGGAGAACCCTGAGGGGGCAAGTTTCATCAGCAAGACACTGAAGTAGCTGATTAAAAAGGAACAACAAATCTCTCTCTGAAAACTGACAAGAACCTTCCTGAGCAGTAACCCCCATTTACTTTTCAAGCACCAAAGCCTGGTGAACATTATAAATGTTAAATTCTGTGCACAGTATAAGAATTGCCTGCAACCAGTGAACTTGGAGGAATGAGAAGTGAGATTGGACTGTGAATCAAAGAACTTTTCTGAACTTACACACACATGTGCTTAGAATTAGAAGGGGGTTAAGTTAGGTTAGTTAAGTCAATAGTGATTAAGTGCAATTCTGTTTTCATGTTTAAAGATAATTAAAAGCAACTTCAGTTTAAGTAACCATTTGTCTGGGTGAATATCTATTGCTGCTGGGTTTAAGGGCTTGTAACATTTTATGGGGCCTCGACCTTTTGAATCGACAATTGCAGTTTTTGTGATTTATTAGTTAATTGATTTTTTTAAGCTAATTTAAAGCTTGTGTGTGGAAAAACAGCAGCAATGGATGTTGATATATTTTTTTTTGCAACCATCACCTGCAGAGCTGCAGAGCAAGAGAAACTGACGGCTATTTCTAAGGCATTAAAACTGACTAAAGTAAGCATTGGATGAGGAAAATACAAATACAGAGGATTATAGTGAAATATGATATAGGTGAGGGAAAATTTGTTGAGAAAGACTTAAGAAGGGGGCGTGGCAAGAGATGGCGTAGGGAACAGACGTGCCTTCCAGACCTCTCCTGACTCTGATTTATTGTTTTGTCTTTAAGTGCCCGTTAAAGTTCTTTTAAAAGTTTATAAATAATAAGAGATGTTGGATTAGTGCCTAATGGTTTATATGCAAAAAAAAGGTAAAAGAAAACATCAACAGACTTAAAAAATTACATTTTCCGAAATTGTCTGAGCCTACTTGTTTACAAGAAGCCAGGACTCAGCGTAGAATGGATCCAGAGGAGGACGTGCAGAGTTCGGCATTGAAGCTCCGTTTTAAGCCGGTGAGGCTCTCTGAAGGTCGCACTCAACAGCTTTCAGAACAAGGGGCTGGACGGGTGCCAGTGTTTCGCACGGTGGCCACTGCAGGTGCTGTTGCAGAGGCTTTGACAGTTGAATCAGCTGGGGCGCCACCAGCTGGAGAGATAAAGAGCTGTCATTCGACTGCTACAGTGGTGGCGCTGAAAAATGCATCTTCAATTACAACGGTTTTTCCAGACATTGATTCAGTGAAGATGATTAAAGAGATTTGGCTTAAAGATAACCCTGATCTTCAGTCTCCTGGCATTGCTGGGGGGACTTTGAGAGGGATTTTTATACGAAGTCAAACTGCTAGAAAAGATACTAAATTAAGGGAAGGGACAGAAGATCCCATGGTCTCTAAGGAACAGCAAGACCCCATTATGCCTGAATCTACTTCTGTTGAAATGTCTGTTAAGGATCTTGAAGATAAGATATATTCTGTATTGAGTCACTTAGCTAATTTTGTGAACCTGTTTATTTCCAAGATTAATGCGATGGCGGAAGTCATTAATGGAGCTTATAAGCTTGAAACCATTGAAAGATTTGAAATGTGTGATCAAGGTTTAGTCGATGCACAGGTGAAAATAGAATAATTGAAACATTGCAGATCCAAAATAAAAATTTAGCAAAAGGTTGATTATTTGGAGAATCAATCTAGACGGAACAACGTGAAAATTGTTGGTTTGCCAGAAGGCATAGAAGGACCAGATCCAAGAAAATTTTTTACTGAATGGATTCCACGAGTGTTAGGACAGGATAAATTTCCTGAAGGTTTAATACTGGAATGTGCTTATAGAATTTTAAGAAGAAAATCTTTTTCAGGACAGAATCCAAGATCTGTTTTGATCCGTTGTTTAAACTATTGTGACAGAGAGACAATTGTACGTACGGCTATTAGAAATGCCCAGCAAAATAGATCTCCTTTGATGGTTCAGAATAATCCTGTTTTCTTCTATCAAGATTTGAGTCAAGAAATTATGTTTCAACGACGCGAATTTAATTCTGTGAAAGAACGGTTGTGGGAAAAAAAGACATAAGGCAACATTCAGGTATTCTGCAGTACTGAAGATTTTTTAGGATGGAAATTAGCCAAAGTTCTTTGACAATCCTAAAGAGGTTATGGACTTTGCTCAGTCTCTACCAATCATGCAGTTTCAGGAACGATGTAGTCCTTCAAGGTCTCCAAAGAGAGTAGAGATGTAAGGTGGGATCCAGTTTTTTAAAAGAAATGGAAGCAATGGTGACTGAAGTGGTAACATTGATTTAAAAAAATAATTTTTTAATCTTTTTTTTTGAGAAGAGTTTAAATAATGATGATAGTTTAATGAAATGGGAGTTGGGAGAGGGAACTGGGTGGGCACTAGTTTCCAGAAGTCATCAGCTACCTGTGAGTTATCTCACACCCAATATTTTGGGGGAGTTACCGCTTTGGGCGGTTTAAACAGGAGGAGGTAGTTGTGACCTCCGACCTGTCTTTTTTTTCTTTTTAATTTTTGAGTTAAGAAGTGAAGGTTTTTTTTAATTATTTTTTTTAAATAAATAATTTTTTTTTTTAACTCTTTTTGTTTTCTGATTGTAATTGAGAGGGAATTAGGAGGTTTTTTTTCTCTCCTTTTTTTCTCTTTTTCCGGTTTTTTTTTCTCTGTCACAGAAGATAATAAGTCAAAAATTGGGGCTGTTGAATTAGATGAAGAGGAAGTTGAGGGGAAAGGTGATAAGAAGAAAAAGGAGAAAATTAAGTACAAATACATTGAGGGAGAAGAGTTTAATAAAATTAAGTTAATTTCGATAGAGAATTTTGAAGATGTTATAAATGAAGAATATGGAGAATTTTATGAGTTTGAACTTTTTTCTTTTTTATACAAGGGGAGGGGAAGGGAATAAAAAGTTTATCTGATTGTTTTTCTAAGGGATGTTTTTGTTCTCTCGATGAATTATAAAGGAAACTTAGTATTAATGGAAATTCTGTATTTATGTATTATTAATTATGATTTTTTGTATAACAGATATGTGGTTGATATATGATTTTAATATTTGAACTTAGTTTTAAAGTGGATTTCATTTGTTAAATACATGTATTATGTTTGATTTAAATATATGTTTAAGGGTATTATTTTAGTATTGATATTTTTTTGTTGTTAGTAATTTTTGTTGTTGTTAAGTTTTATCCTTTTTTTTGTAAGTGGGTTTTTTTCTATTTTATTTACAACATTGTTAATTAATTCTTCACTCTTTATTTTGGGGGGGAGGGTTGGACTAATTTTAAATTAGATGATTAATGTTGTGTTATAATTATTGGGGGGGTTCATTTGTGTAGTTTAATTATGTAGTATTCTAATTTTTATTATCTTATTTTTTATTATTTCTTTAAATGTAATTTTTATTTTATTCATGTCATAAAATTTTTTATAAAGTTTAAAAAAAAAGAAAGACTTAAGAAGATTTTCCAGAGGATAGATCTGTTGAGTTGCAATTGGAATTGGAGAAATTAAGGGTGGAAAAAGAAAGAGAAAAATGGAAGGTGTTGGAGGCAGATGTGAGGCAGACCAAGCTGAAAAACAAAGAGGCTGAAAAACAGAGGAAATACAAGTTAGAGGTGGCTTAAAAATGGAGAGAAGATGATGAAAGTCAAAGAAAATATGACGTAAAAGGTTGAAAGGGATAGATGGTTTCAATTAGAGAAGTTAAAAGTTGAGATGGAGGGAGGTAAGAGAATTGAGGCTGTAACTCCTGGGGAGAGGTTTTTGGCTAGTAGAGAAGTAAATCTAGTGCCTCCTTTTGATGAGGGAGATGTATATACATATCTTCAACTTTTTGAAAAGGTTGCTGAGACAAAAGAAAAATGGCCTCTTATGCTCCAAAGTGTTGAAAGGAAAAGCACAAATTGATAACTCTAGTTTGACTACAGAGCAAGTGGCAAATTATGATACTGTTAAACAAGCAGTATTGAAAACTTATGAGTTGGTTCCAGAAACATATAGACAAAAATTTAGATGTTTGGTGAAATCATGGAATCAATCTTATATGGAATTTGCTCTGAAAGAATCTATATGCTTTGACCATTTGGTGCACCTCAGAATGAATAAATAATGATTTTGACAGATTGAGAGAATTTATATTAATTGAGGAAATTAAAAAGTGTGTTCCAAATGAGATTAAATTATACCTGGATGAGAGAGATGTGGGGACGTGGCGGCAGATTAATAAACCTATTCAGAAGGTGAATGTGGAGCAGACAAATAACTCTGAAATTAAGTCTGGGGAGAATGTTAAGAGAAAAGATGAAGGTAAGTTGGGAAAGGACAGAACTCTGGATTTGTATGTCATTTTTGTAAGAAACCTGGTCATGTTATTGCAAATTGTCTAGTATTGAAAAAGAGAAAAGAAAAGGAGGTTTTACCGGAAACATGTATTCAGACATTTGAATTAAAGGAGAGCATATGTTCCAAACGTGGTAAGGATGTCATGGATGTTTCAAAATCTTTTGCGTCAGAGGGCTTGGTTTCAGTAAAGGAGGGAGAATCACAGGTTCCAGTCAAAACTCTTAGAGATACTGGAGCTGCTCAGTCACTATTGTTGGAAAATGACTCTTGATCAAAGGACTGATACAGGGGAGACAACTTTGATTAAAGGTGTTGGAGGTGATGTTGAGTCAATATCTCTTCACAACATTGTGCTGAATTCAGAATTAGTTAAAGGACCTGTTGTTGTAGGAGCAATTTCAAAGTTACCCATGCAGGGTGTCTCGTTTTTATTAGGGAATGATTTGGCAGAGGATAAAGTTGGGTCAGTTTTGAGATTAAGGTTGAAGAGGATTGTGAGATATATCCTGCATGTGCTGTAACGAGGTCTTTGTCTAAGGAAATGATGAGAGCAGAGGAAGATCCAGTTGATACAGACTTGCCCAGTGCTTCTGAAATAGTTTTGAAAGAGAAGGGTAACCGTCAGAGTGAGGATTTCTCTTTGTCAAGGAAAGAGTGAATTCAGCAACAGAAAATAGACACAGATCTTGTTGACTTAAGGGACAAAGCAGTAACTGAACAGATTAAAGAAATGACTTGTGAATATGACTCCAAGGGTGAATTGTTGATGAAACCTTATTTAGAGGAAAAAGGTAGTGGAGAACAACCTGTATCAGAGGTGTTAGTTGTTGGCAGGGTTGAGGAAGTTATGGATCATAAGGTTATGAAAACAGAATCTTGTGAGGGTAACCTTAAAGAAACTGTGGTTCTTGTGCACCTGTCGAACTCAGATTGAAGTTCTCCTTGTATTCTGGTACCGAAACTAGATGGAACTGTTAGGTTCTGTGCAGATTACAGGAAGGTTAATTCAGTAACTAAAACAGATGCTTATCCTATTCCTAGAATAGATAACTGTATTGATAAAATTGGAAAAGCTAAATTTTTTACTAAGTTGGATTTGTTGAAGGGTTATTGGTGTGTACCTCTAACTGAGAGAGGAAAAAATGTTTTCGGCTTTTGTAACTCCATCTGGTTTATAAGTATAATGTGTTACCTTTTGGCATGAAAAATGCCCCTGTAACATTTCAAAGGATGATTAATTGATAATCCAAGGGTTAACACATACAGATGCTTATATTGATGACTTGGTCACAAACAGTGATACATAGGAAGAACATCTAAGGGAATTGAACAAATTGTTTGCAAGATTATCCAAAGAAAACTTAACTGTTAACAGCAAAAAGTCAATTTGCAAATGTCACTGTAACATACTTGGATTTTGTAGTTGGTCATGGCAAAGGTGGACCTATTCAAGCTAAGGTGAATGGAATTTCATAGTTTCCTATTCCCAATGGCAAGAAAGCAGTCAGAAGATTTTTATGAATGACAGGATATTATAAGAAATTTTGCTGAGGTTGCTCTTCCTTTAGCCAATCTTTTGAAGAAAGGGGAGAAATTTGTATGGACTAATGTTTGTCAGACAGCTTTAGAAATCTCCTGATTTTCACAGACCATTTTCTTCAGCAGTGGATGCCAGTGAGGGAGCAGCAGGTGCAGTTTTATTGCAAAAACAAAATGAAATTGACCAACTAGTTGCCTACTTTTCAAAAATATTCAATGTTCATCAAAGGAACTATTCCACTATTGAGAAAGAACTGTTATCTATAATATTTGCTCTGCATAATTTTGATGTACATCTCAGTAGCTCTTATGAACCAAATGTGATATTTACTGACCATAATCCTCTGGTGTTTTTGAATAAAATTAAGAATAAAAACAGAAGATGGTTAAACTGGAGTTTAATATTACAAGAATATAATCTTCAAATTAATAATCAGAGGTACAAATAATGTGATAGCAGATTGTTAAGATGTTAAAATTGATCACGTATAGAAATACTCTCAACATTGGGTTACTTTATTATAATATCTTATATATTGTGTATTGTTATCTTTTTAGTGATTTTAAAGAGTTTAGTTATGATTGAATTTTAACTTGAGTTAAAATTCCTTTAAAGGGGGAAAGTATGACAGAGTATATAGATATGTTTTGTGGAGATAAATTGGGAAAGGTTTGATAAGGTAGGTCACATACAAACACTTTAGAACAGATCTTATTTGAAATACTGGAGCTCTGCTAATGCTAGACACATCGGCCCCACAGCCTTTGCAAGAGCTTTGGAGAGTGCCCAAAAGACTTCACTAATGGATTGTTGTTTACAAAAAGATGAACTGTTCTAAGAGGGTCATGTGGTCTTGCAAACATAAAGAGACAGGTTTTATCTCAGAGAGAGAGAGATCACTTCTACAGCAGTCAGCAACAGCAGCTGAGACTGGAACAGGACAAGCTGGCAAGCTTGTGGAGAGCCCCATTTGGAAGATGGGTTGTGAGTTCTTAATTCAGCCTGGTCAAAGCCTTTGTGGTTCATCCAAGAGGAGAGGGCTGACTGCCAAATGTTTCACTTGGAATATGTGAAACAAGAAGGAACTCTGTGGTGACCTGAAAGAAAGAGGTTATCATCTGGAGAACCCTGAGGGGGAAAGTTTCTTCGGCAAGACACTGAAGTGGCTGATTAAAAAGGAACAACAAATCTCTCTCTGAAAACTGACAAGAACCTTCCTGATTTGTAACCATTTACTTTTCAAGCACCAAAGCCTGGTGAACTTTATAAATGTTAAATTCTGTCCACAGTATAAGAATTGCCTACAACCAGTGAACTTGGAGGAATGAGAAGTGAGATTGGACTGTGAACCAAATAATTTTTCTGAACTTACATACACATTACATACACATGTGCTTAGAATTAGAAGTGGGTTAATTAGGTTAGTTAAGTCAATAGTGATAAGTTAAAATGTGATTCTGTTTTCATGTTTAACGATAATTAAAATCAACTTTAAGTAACCATTTGTCTTGATGAATATCTGTGAGTTTATGGGTCTTCTTGGCTCGCAACAAAAACAAAACATACACTCTCTGCAAACTTTACAAGAACCTTCCTGAGCGGTAAACATTTATCTTTCAAACACCAAAGCCTGGTGAACTTTTTACAAATCAGTGAACCGGTGCGGACTAGAAAGGCCAACATGGCCTGTTTCTGCTCCGTAAATGGTTATATGGTTATATGGTAACACTACTAACTGCAATTCTTTGTGCTATCTCTAGACAATGAAGAGAGGAAGAAGACTGCACTTTCTCCTGATATTTCTCATATTCAATGGTATGTGAACTGTTTGTTAAGAACATGAATATTGGAGTGCTGAGCTGAACACTGGTATCTTGCTTAGCGATGGATTGCCAGGAACCTGAGTAATAATGGAATCAACATTAATAGGGTTATTATGATGTTATTATTAGGGAGATGCATCAGTGTGTTATTGACAGCTTTACTGTGCCAGTTTTTTTAAAAAAAGGATACAGCTATTCTGACCCATGAAACTCATGCCACCCAATTAACCTCCCAACCTTGAACATTCTTGGAGGGTGGGAGGAAACTGCAGCACCGAGAGAAAGCCCATGCAAGTCATATAGAGAACGTACAAACTCCTTTCAGAAAGCACTGGTTTTGAACCCAAATTACTGGTGCTGTAATAGTGTTCTGCTAATTGTGCAGGCCTGTGCATTCCATGTCTTCTGCTAGGATACCACCAGCAATAAACCATCCCTAGTTGAGGTTGCCTTAGGGACTGGAGGTGGGCTTGACTGAGGTGAGATGAGAGGTCACATCCTGTGCCCCACACCACTTGGCCAGTCCTGTCCAGTGCCAGACCTTACTCTCCAGACTAAGCCCCAAGTGATTCATTCCTGCAATGTCTCCAACAGTGAGCAGGGATTCTCACCATGTTCTTGGCATGGAGGCACAGAGACCAGGCAAACATCTTTAAAAGAAGAATTATGAACATATCTGTGACTGCTTGGACCGCAAGACCAAGCAGTATAATGCCGATGAGATTGAAGGTGACCATTGTGATTGGGTTAGGACAGATACTTGACCATATTCTTGGTAGGTTCAGGCATTAATCTTTTTATTCAGCCATTGGATCATTCTAGGTTTGCTCTGTGAAGTGGAGATGCCAACATTTGCTTGGTTGATCCTCATACTCAAACAGCTTTTCACTATAAAAATCCACATTTTTATAAGTTTTGAATGAATGAAAAATTAAAGAAACCTAATTTTTTCAAGTGTACTTTCTGAAGACTAATATTTAAATCTTGGAAACCAGCAACCCTAATTTGGTAAGGAACATAGTTGAGGTTATGATAACCACTAGGCTGCAAGACACATTCCTCGAAACAATTCTATGGCACCATTCTCTAATCATTTGAGCGATGCCATAAAGGTAGGTTTGGTTATATCTAACATTTGAATGTCTTGAATAGTGAAACACGTGCAAGTTGTATTTGAATTGGCATGTAAACAAGGGATTCTTTGGAAGTTTTAACATTAAAACAGCAGAGAAGAGTTGGTGATGTGATGAGGTATATTATATATTAATATGTCTTTAAAAGAAAGACAGTACCACTTCACAAAAGACATCTCATTTAAAACGCAAGAGCAATGCATAAGGAGAGACATCGTGTCCACAGTGACTTTACAGAAACTTTGAAGAATGCCTATGGAGACTTCACAAGTAGGTGTTAATTGGACTGATGATATGGAGTAAATGGATTATTGTTTTGAAAGCAACAGATGACCAGGCAGAAACTGATTCCGGTGCCAGCAATCTGTCTTCTTGCAGTTTGCTGTTCTAAGAAAGGTCATGTGGTTTTGCAGGCAGAGAGAGAGAAAAAAGATCAGACAAGATTCTTCTCTGAAAAGAGAGAAAAAAATGACCTGCAGTGGGTTTTGAGTCTGCAACATGGCAAGCTTGGTTGAAAACCCCATTTTGAAGACGGGTTGTGAGTTCAGCGTGTTGAAAAACCCTTGTAGTCCTTACAAGAGGAAATGGTTGGCTAGAGTGTTTCACCTGAAATAAGGGAGACAAGAGAAACTCTGTGGTGACCTAGAAGAAGAGATGATCATTTAGAAAACCCTGTTGGGGCAAGTTTTTTTGGCAAGGCACAGAAGTGACCAATGAAAGTAAATCAGTTTGTGTGTTTGTGTGTGTGTCCAACGAGCAACGAATCTCTCTCTGAAACCAACAAGAACCTTCCTTAGTGGTAACCATTTAACTTTCAGCACTAGAGTCTGATTAAAATTCATAAATGTTAAATTCTGTGCACAGTATAAGAATTGCCTGATACCGGTGAACTTGGAGGAGTGAGAAGTGAGGTTAGACTGTGAATTAAAAGAACTTTCCTGAACATATACACATTACATACACATGGACTTAGAAGTTAGGTTAAATTAATAGTAATAAGTTAAAGTTTGATCCTGTTTGTATGTTTAAATAAAATTAAAAGCAATTTTTGCTTCAGTAACCATTTGTCTTGGTGAATTTCTATTGCTGCTGGGGTTTGGGTCCTCTGGGCCTGTATCAGTGAAATAGGAACAGAAGCATGCCCAATGGCTCCAGGGACCAGTTTTACCATTCACTTTAGGTATATTATCGTAAACTCATTATCAGTAATCAATATCATGTCTTTTTCCACGTATGCACTTCATCCCTTTGGTCCCATAATACTCAAACATCATCAACCTCATTCTTGCATGTAGTCAACATGATTGCATGTAGTCTTGCATGATTGTGAGCCATCTTCCATGCAAGAAATTCCAACAATTTCAGCTTTTCCTCATCATTGTTCTAGGATTTTTTACTCACTCATTAGTTTTGGGTTTAGTTTAGTGCAGACTGTAATGGAGGGCTGCCTAATGAACAACATGTCTTGCTCAACTTCGTCAGCTCTTTATTTTATTGAAGGATTCAATAACCACCCCCCCCCCCCTCCAGTTTCAAATAACCGGCTAAGGGGATGAAGCCTCTCAGCTACAGGTTGGTAGCCAATTCAGCCTACCCAGAAATAAGAGGGAGAAATAGGTTGGAAAATAAACTGTAGTTATTGGAAATCTGAAATTAAAAACAGAAAATTCTGGAAATACACAGCGGGTCAGGCAATATCTGCAAAAAGAGAAACAGGGTTAATGTTTCAGGTCAACAACTGAAGAAAAGGGTTGCCTGTGTGCTATCAAGCACAAGAGAATAGGAAGTTTAGCAAGACCGTGGCAGGTGAAGCCATGCAGAGCTGAGAAATCTCAGCTTTAATATACAAGTCTGCACTGATTACAGCCCAGGCAAAAGTAAAAGAAAGAATGAACTTGCATTAATGTATCACATCTCACAACCCCAAGAATCCATTTACTGTTATAATCTATTTCCGCACAACAAGTTCCCGCATATAAATGAGTAAATGGATAAGATAATGTTTTGTTATTGATAGAATCATAGACTTACAGCACAGAAACACCTGGTTTGGCCCACCTCATGTCCACTGACTGTTGCATCTATCTATACCAATTCCATTCATCTGTATCAGGGCCATAGTGTCCCATGCCTTAGTGATTTTTAAATTTAAATGTTTAATGTTGACATTCAGCATTGTAACAGGCCAATGCAGCCCTACAAGTCAGTGCTGCCCAATTTACATCCCATTAACCTACACCCTGTACAGTTTTGATTCAAGCACTTATTTAGATACTTCTTAAATGCTGTGAGATTATCTGCACCCAGCTCTTCCTCAGGTAGATGATCCAGCTTCCAACCATTCTCTCTGTGGGGGGGAACATCCCCTTTTAAATGTACTTACTCTCATCTTAAACATATGGCATCTTGTTTAAGATAAACCAATTTGGAAAACAAAATTATTCCCCCTCTACCTTTCCTATCTCACTCATAATTCCAGTTACAAAAATTCAGATTTATTATCAGAGAACATACAAACCTAAGATTCTTTTTCCTGCGGGCGAGGCGGAATTTCTACTTATCAGTAGTGAAAAACTGTACTCAAGAAAAGGTACGTGTAGAAATGAGAGAAATGTAACAAGAAGAGTGTAAAACAAACTGCAGTACAGAAAATAGATATTCAATGATAAATAATATACTAAGCAAGAGTCTTTAAATGTGTCTCTGATTGAATTTGCTGTTTAGGAGTCTGATGGTGGAGGGGTAGCAACTGTTCCTGAACCTGGTGGTTCAAGTCTTGTGTTACCTATACCTCTTGCCTAATAGTAGCAGCAAGAAAAGAGCATATCCTGGATGGTATAGGTCCTTAATGATTGCAGGTGCTCTTTAATGGCAGGGATCCATGTAACTGAACTTATAATGGGGAAACACTGACATGACTGGAAGCAAAACTGATTTGATATCCTGCCAGATTTTGCTTACTAAAATCAATGGGAGATAATGTTTCTTTGAAGGAGGCCTTGTTTAGAAACTAAATTTATAGTCTATGGAAAAGGATGTCAAAATCTACCTTTACTGATATTTCGGATACTGCTGGCATGGTCAATCTGAAGTGATTCTCAATTAAGAAAAAAGTAAATCAAAGTTAATATTGACTTGTCGATGGTATATTATGTTAACTAACTTGATATATTTTTGAAGTTAATTATAGAGTGAAACATGAAACTCTGCAGACACCGTGATTGAAGTTAAAAACACAATGCTGGAGAAACTCAGCAGGTCAAATAGTGTACTTTATATAGCTATAAAGATACGTAACCAATATTTCGAGCTTGAGCCCTTCATCAAGGTCCGAGCAAAATGTAGGCAAGCACCTGAATAAAATGGTGTTTGGGGTGAAGGGGCAGGGGGAGGAGAACAGTCCCATAGGCAACAAGTAATAGGTAGATAAGGGAGGGAGGGCACAAGAGAAAATGGGGGAGGGAGTTTAGCTCTGTGATTAGAGAGGAAAGGGGTGGAGGAAATTGGAGGAAAAGAGAGCCAGGGACAGAGAAGAGAGGGAGAATGGGGAATGGGGTTGCAGAAACCAGAGAAGTCGAGGTTAAAGCCATTCGATTGGAGAGTGCCCAGATGGAATATTTGGTGTTGCTCCTCCATTTTATGGGTGGCAGTGCATGAGGCCATGGACAGGCATATCAGCATGGTCTTTAGGGTCTTTCACAGGTGCCTCACAAAATACCATATAATAGATATGTTAGTAATATTAAAATCCACAAGATTAAATTAAACAGTCTGATATTAACAAATAATCTGGATTTGCATTACTAACCAGATTGAATAGAGAAGTTAATGAAAATATTTAAGAATAAATTATAGACCATTAATTCAGGAATATAGGCATAAATATGGGAAGCAGGTATCTGGAAATGGAAACAGATGGAAGCTAACCATGTTTTGGACTTTAGAGTCAGAGAGTTCCAATATCAATTTACCAGTTGAAATCTAATTGGGAAGTTTGAGTGCACTATATATATAATAACCAATACTTGGTGCAATATCAATAAGATCATTGGTGGAAATTAACCCAACTCACTTGAAATACTGAGATATTTATCACTGTTCAAGTTCAGATGGTTTCTTTCTACATTCTAGATATTTGGTCAATCTCACCTGTTGGTATCTCTACCCCGGAGTATTTGGTTGTGAAACAGGGAGTAGATCTACGGTTGGATTGTATGTTCGACTACCAAGAACACATTCAAATGCACAACATCAAGCTGGAATGGTTCTACACCCCTTACAATGATAAGGAAGAAAATTCAGTGAGTGTATGTATATCCAGATACTTTCTGCCAATCCTCAGGCGACACATTTCCCCCAAAACCCACCTCCACCCCATCCCCACACAAGCTTGTAATGCTGGATATTGAATAAAGAAGTGTGTTTATACAGGATCTTTCACACACTGTTAAAGCCATCCTGAAGCACTTTACAGCCTACAAAATGCTTCTGATCTGCAGATGTGGTTGTAATATAGGAAGTGCACCAGTTTGCAAGCAGCAAGCTTATAAAAGCAGTAACTTTGTAATGACCAAATGCTTCATTTTTAGTAAAATTGAATGAGAGATTAATATTGACTAGGATACCAACAACACTCCACTTTTCCTTCTTCAGTTGCTACTAAGATATCCTCATCCACCTCAGAGAGCCCATATTGCTTTAACATCTCATCTAAAAAAAAATCTCAAAATACAAATAAGGAAGTGGAGGAATGAGTTAGCAAGTTTGCAGGAAAACACGCAACTTCTATAACCACCTGTGTACATCAGCCATGGGATTGCTCGTGCAACTTACTAGGGTTGCTTCCATAATACCCTCCAACATCTACCATCAAGGAAGAAATCATAGCAGGAGCAAGGGTTTGCCATCACCTCCATGTTCCCTTCCAAGTCAAACATGATCCTGATTTGGCAGTACATCTCCATCCTACAGAATTGCAGGGTCTAAATTCTGGAAGACTGTGCCGTGTACCACTGATGCTGCTCACCAACATCTTAAAGGATATTAAAAATTAACAATACATAGAGCACCTGCAGGATTGCACATTAAACAAGAACATTATCAGGAAATTTTTTAAAGGATAGGGTAGGGAGGATTCAACTCTACATCCAAAGAATGGAGTATCCATCGGGAAAATACAGAAATACTTTTTGTTTAACTGTTCCCTTTAAATTCTTTTTATTCTTTTATTCCCCCCAACAGATTTTCTTTTACTACCGAAACCTCAGTGTGGTGGTAGAGGACAGCAAGTTTGCCCAAAGGTTGAAGTGGGTAGGTGACATCCAGAGAAACAATGGCTCCATTCTCATAACCAATGTGAAATGCACCGACAGTGGGAACTTCATCTGCGATTTGCGAATCCCTAGATTGTGGAACAAAGTCCACAAAAACAAGACCCTTCTCATGGTTTGGTGTGAAGGTAATAAACACAACCATGGAAATTCTAAACAGTTGGAGTGAATATAAAGTAGCTCAATGCTTTTGAATTCTCTATTGTAGGACCCAAGTGCAAAGCAGTGATTGTTGTCTAACAATTCAATACAAACAAACTCAATGGGGAGGAATAGGTCTTTTGGGAGTCCATACAATAAGTGAATGGGAAGGAATTAATCTACTGGAAGCAACGAGAATAAAATCAAACAAATTTGTTTCTGGGAAATTCTACAATACAAATCGTAAGGCAATGAAAACGTACTTTGGGCCATTGGGATTCTGTACAATGGGGGTGAATGGGAAGGAATCAATCCAATAATTTTTGTTAGTGGAAGTGAACAGGAAGAGATTATTTTTGTATTCAATATAAATGAGTGAGATAAAATTGGTCCATTGGGAAAATGTAGAGTGGGAGTGAGTGGGAAGTGTATGCAGATCATTGAGAGCCTGTACATCATATGCAAATAGTAACACAGGAGCATAGAGCAATAAAACACAGGACTAGGCTCTTTGGCCCACAAAGTCTGTGCTGACCATAATGCCAATTTAAACTGCACATCTATCCTTCCATTCCCTGTCTGTCTAAATGCTTCCCATTGCATCTGCTTCCACCACCTCCTGGAAACACATTCTACTCGCCTGCATAAAAAAGAAATGTGTCATAAATAGCCTGTAAACTTTCCCACTCTCTTAAAGTTATGCACTCAAATATTTGAAGGTTTTAGTCTATTGGAAATCTAGCACATGAGAGTGAATGATATAGAATTGTGTGACTGGGGTTCCAAAGAAAGTAAGTGAGATCCAACTGGATGAAGAAGAACCAATTTAAAGGTCAGAATGGTATGGATGATTGAAATTCCAAAAAAGGAAGCTACATCAGAAGAGATTATGCAATTGGGATTCTGTTCAATGAAATGAATGGGAAAAGATTTGCACAACTTCCTGACATATATATTAATGGTCTTCCATCAACGTTTGAAGATCATAAAATCTTTTTTATTCATAAGACTGCTATCTCAAAATTATGTTAAATATTTAAAAAAATACATTTGTGTAATTCATCTACCTCCTTAAGCTACCTTTGTGTTTCCAAATTCAAGGCATATGAAACGATGCCATTTGAAAAAAAAAGGCAATTCCTCCGTATGTCTGTTCTAAGTGGACTCCAACCATGAATTTGTGTCTTCTTGTCCTCCTCTCCCACCAACTTTTCTACATCTACTCTGTCCATGCCTTTCAACATTCAAAATATTTAAGTCATTGATATACAAGGTAAAAAGAAGCACCCCCAATATTGACATATGTGGAATAGCACTGGCAGCCAACCAGAATATGATCCCTGTATTTGGACTCTCTGCTTCCTGTCAATCAGCCAATGCTCTTCTCACGCTAGAATGTTTCCTGTAAAACCATGGACTCTTCTCTTGTTAAGTAGTCTCATCTGTGGCAGCTTGTCAAAGGCCTTCTGAAAATCCAAATACATAACATCCACTGCATCACAACCACCAAGCCCACTTGGTTCTTCTTAAAAAAATTCCAAGAGGCTTGTCAAACAAAATTTTCCCTTAAGGAAACCATTCTGGTGTTGGCCTATCTTGTCATGTGCTCTCTTTTGCTTTGTCATCAGCTTTGACTTCCCTTGACAGCCACAGTTGTAACGTTTTTCTATTTGAATATTTCCTCTTTTTTGCTATGTATTTCTTCTGGACCTTCCTCATTACTGTTCTGCCATCTTCCCTACTTGTTATCTCTTTCAATCCACTTTGGCCACTGTAATACCCTTTACTGTATTGAAATATCGATTCATCTGACCTTCATTTCTCCTTGATAAATCTTAAATTGAACTCAATCATATTGTGATAACTGCCCCCTAATGGTCCCTTTACTCTAAGCTCTCTATTCACCTCTAGTGCATTACACAACACCCAATCCAGTTCAGTCGACCCCTTAGTGGGTTCATCAACAAGTTGCTCTAAAAAGCCATCTTGTAGGCATTCTACAAATTCTCTCTCTTGAGATCCAGTCCTAACCTGGTTTTCCCCCATCATCATCTCCTCAGCCATTCATTTGTCTGCAACATTTTCCTGTTCTGACCTTCCCAGCTCGTGGCACTGGGAGTAATCCAGAGATTATTACCTTAGAGGTCCTGGTCTTCAGCCTCTTTCCTAACTTTCTAAAATTATTTTGCAGGACCTCTACCCCACTCTTGCATATATCATTCTTACCAAAATCTTCCATGACCTTTGGCTGCTCATCCTCCCCTTTAAGAACATTCTGCAACCACTCAGAGATATCTTGGACCTGAACATCCAGGAGGCAACACACTATCTTGGTGTCTCTTTTGTGGCTGCAGAATCTATCTTTTCCCTGAACTATTGAGACCCCCATGACTATTCGTCTACCTAACTTAATTCTTCTCTTCAAAGGCTCATAGCTAACCAGATAGGACATCTCCTCTCAGCAGTAACCAAAGGGATATATTTGTTGCTGATGGGAATGGCCACAGGGTGAGATTGAACTGCCTTCTTTTTCCCCTTTCTTCTCTTGGTGTTCATCCATCTACTAAATGAATCATGCACTCTTTGGTGTAACTGCCTACTCAAAAGCCTTATCTATGACATGCTCAGCCTCCCAGTAGATCCTCAGTTCCAATTCCTTTATACAGTCTTTCAGGAGCTGATTACACTTCTTGCAGGTGTAGTCATCAGGGAAACCATCCGATTTCTAAGTTCCCACCTATGACAGGAGGAGCATTCTGCCAGATGAATAAAGTGGTTGGGGTGTCATCCAGGATGGCTTGCATCATTTTACACATTCCCTCGGGCAATTAAAGATCCTTAGGTTAAAGTCTCCAAATTACAGGAATCATGAATGTACAGTGGTTCCTCCATGTTATAATGAAGTGACATTGGAAAATGCAGGCTCACATTTACACAGCGCAGCTTGAATCACTGGTTTCCTCTGGAGGACTTTTGCTCCTTTTACATCCAAGTATCTTGGGCACCGTCAATATGATTGGCTCAATAGCTCCTCCATGTGATAAATTTCAAGGATTTTTGATTACTGGCAGTTCTTATCCCTACAGATAGCAATCGCTCGCGAGCCCTACAGATTCCTGAGTCCAAGGATGCGATACCAAAGAATATTATCATGTATACAACAGCCGGAATTTGCACCTTCTTCATTGCATTATCTATAATCCTTGTATTCATTTGGAAATATTCACCAAAGTGTCAGAGGTATACTCCTTCAGGAGAGAAATTTTAACACAATTGCATAATTCCACCTTTTTAAACAATGTACAAAGCTGAACTTTTTTCTTCCAGTGATCACTGTGATCCACCTAGAAGGAATGATCCTGGAACTCTTGAAAACATTGAGGTAAGGGCTGTTTTAACACATATCAATTAGGCCCAGATTTATTATCATGCAGAGGGATCTTCCAATGGTTGGCAAGCTACCATCATTTGTAAGTCATCATCCAGTCAAGCCAACTTTCTATGATTTTGTCACCTCAAGCCTACTAGTCGCCAAAGATGCCATTACAATTGAATGTTTGTCGATGTATTCAGCAGTCACATTCAAAAACTTTAGAGACCAATTAAAAAGTAAATAAGCATACTCAGCTAACTCAAAATGTACTGGGGTTGTAGGTTCATTGCTGTTCTTGGGCAGCACAGGCTCGTGGGCCAGAAGGGCCTGTTACCATGCTGTTTGTCTAATTTTAAAATGTTAATTAAATTTTAAAATTTAAATTAAACAATTTAAATCAAATTTAATAGAAATTACATACCATTCTTCTGCACCCACTTCTTTCCATTGAATTCAGTCAACCTGATAGACTACCTGGGACAGGACACGGAGAAGTCCTGGCCTCAAGAGCAGAATGTTGAGAAATTTCCAGTGACCTGTTAGATCTCTGAGAAGTTCACCAGCAATTAAAGTCAACATTCAATGTCAAAATCCAAATTTATTGTCAGAGTACATATGACATCACATACAGCCCTGAGATTCTTTTTTTGTTGGCCTAACTATAAACAGTACTCAAAGAAAGAAAGAACTGTAAACAAATTTAACTGCACAAATTCAGATGTCGGTATAAATCGACCAGATTAATTTAAAAGTTCCAAACTTCCACCCAGTTAAGTGAGTAAAAGCCAACAGATCCTTTGGGTTTTCAGCATAAAATCTGGTCCATTAAATACCCTGTCACATTCTCAGATTCTGAAAGTTTGACCAACATCTGAACAAAGCTTGAGTGTTCTTGACATATGTTCACTGAAGCCTCACCATCCACCAATCCACAACAATTCAGCGACTTCATGGTTAATTTCTACAGAAAACACAACAGTTCTACTTCATGTAGAAACAGGCCTTTCAGCCCACTGCATCATTGCTGACCATCATGCCTCTCTATACTAGTCCCACCTGATTGCAATAATTCCATAGCCCTCTATGCTCAGTACCCATTCAGATGCCTCTTAAATGTTAATATGGTTCTTGCCTCCACCGGCTCCTCTGGCTGCTCATTCCAGAAATCAACTACTCCAAGTGAAAAATTTACCCCTCTTGTCCCCTTTAAACCTTCTTCCACTCATCTTCGACCCATGTCCTGAAAATTTAGACACCCTTCCCTGGACAATAGACATTAATTATATGCCCGATCTAGGTCTTTCATAATTTTACTTGTCTATCACATCTGCCCTCAACACTCTAGAGAAAAATAGACCCAAACTCATCCCTGAAAGTGGCATCACAGGTAGATAAGGTTGTACAAGACATGGTGAGGCCCAATTTGGAGTACTGTGTGCAGTTTTGGTCACGTAACTACACAAAAGATGTCAATAAGTTTGAAGGAGTGCAGAGAAGATTTACTAGGATGTTGCTGGGACTTCAGGAACTGAGTTACAGGGAAAGATTAAACAGGTTAGGATTTTATTCCCTGCAGCATAGGAGAATGAGGGGAGATTTGTTAGAGGTATTTGAAATTATGAGGGGTATTTACAGAATAAAAGTAGGTAGGCTTTTTCCACTGAGTATTGGTGATATACCATCCAAAGCACATGGGTTAAAGGTGAAAGGGAGAAGTTTAAGGGGAACATGAGGGGTCGTCTTCACACAGAGAGTGGAGGGAGTATGGAACAAGCTGCCAGGTGAAGTGATGATTGCAGGCTCAATTTTAACATTTCAGAAGAATTTGGGCAGGTACATGGATGGCAGGGGTATGGAGGGCTGTGGACTGGGTGCAGGTTAGTGGGGCTAGGCTGAAGGACCTGTTTCTGTGCTATAGTATTCCATCCAAACTCTCCCAATAACTCAAGCCCTCCAACTCAGGCCACGTGAATCTTTTCTGCACCCTCTCTACTTAACCATGACCTTTGTGCAGTGTGGTGACCAGATAATACACATAATTTTCCAAGTCCAGCCTGACCAAACTTTTATACAGCTGTAGCATGATGTGTCCGTTCAATACCATGGCTCATGAAGGAAAGTGCAACTACCGGTGTTCTAGTTTTCAGGGAAGTATCTACTTATACCCCAAGGTTTCTCTGTTCAAGTGACTGCCATTCAATGAATAAATATTAAGTGGTATGGATGAGCCCATGACAATACTTCAAATATAAATCAGAATAATAACAGAGGTTATATATTGTATTTACAATCTATTTAAACAGGAGTAAAACATGAACGTCTGCAGACACTGTGATTGAAGTAAAAACACAATGCTGGAGAAACTCAGCAGGTCAAACTGTGCACAGGTACTTTATTTTTGCTCTTACCTTGATGAAGGGTACATATCTTTATTCTTGCTATATAAACTGTTTGATTTGCTGTATTTCTCCAGCATTGTGTTTTCACAATAATCATAAATCAAATGTGCGCATCTAATTTGACCCCAGCTGCCATAAGGAGAAGCTACTGATAGGACCCAGCACCGCCCTGGCCCACACTAACAAGTCCCCTGCTGCCTTCACTCAAGAAGCAAATCAAGTCAGGGCCAGAAGAAAATAGAATTTGAAGGAAGGAAAAACAGTTAATTAATCAAATCTATTCATAGGAAAAGGACTGTTACTTCACTGTATCCAGCCAATTAGCACTTCAGAGCGACAGAGAAAATGCACCCATGGAGGAGAAGAAAATGAAAGAACCAAAAGATGATAATGAAATCTATGTAACAATGGTAAGGTCGTTAAACATACAGGGGTGGCTTTGATGTTATCCATCCATTGGGTGCACCCAGTGTGTAGATACTTTGGTAAAAGATGCTGACCATTAGACGATTCCAATTCCATTTCCTCATATTGCCATCATATTTCTCATCCCACCTTCCTACTGAGACTCACAACGTCACCTACCCACTTTATCTATGGATCATACTCACCCATGGTACATTTTCTTACAATCTCACCCATCTCATTCAATCAAATTTAGCACCTCAATCGAGTCCTTCAAATTTCCTTCTCCAAAATGGACTTGAGGTTTCTTCAAAATTATTTATATTGTGCAATCCAAAAGCCTAATAGGTTGAATGAACATTAATAGACAATAGACAATAGGAGCTGGAGTAGGCCATTTGGCCCGTTGGGCCAGCACCGCCATTTTAGATCATGGCTGATCATTACCATCAGTACCCCTTTCCAGCCTTATCCCCATAACCCTTAACTCCGTTACCCACAAGAGTCTTATCTAACTCTCTTTTGAACATAGTCAGCAAATCCGCCTCTACCACCCTCTGTGGCAGAGCATTCCACAGATTCACACTTCTTTGGGTAAAAAAATGCTTTCTCATCTCCGTCCTAAAGGGCCTACCCTGTATTCTTAAACTATGCCCTCTAGTCCTCGTCTCCCCCATCATTGGGAACAAGTAATCAGACTTCACCTTGTCTATCCCCCTGATGATTTTATATACCTCAATCATGTCCCCCCTCATCCTTCTAAACTCCAATGGATACAAGTCCAGTTTTTCTAGCCTTGCTGCATATGACAACCCTGCCATCCCTGGAACTAACCTTGTAAATCTGCGCTGCACACCCTCTATAGCTAGTATGTCCTTCCTCAAGTTTGGAGACCAGAACTGGACGCAATACTCCAGGTGGGGTCTCACCAGGGCCCTGAATAACTGCAGAAGGGCGTCTCTGTTCCTATACTCCAATCCCCTCTTTATGAAAGCCAACATTCCATTTGGCTTCTTCACAGCTTTCTGAACCTGCATGCTAGCCTTCAGTGACCGGTGAACAAGTACACCCAGATCCATTTGCACTTCCCCACTCCCTAGCTTGTCTCCATTTAATTACAATTTATACAAGTTTCCTATGCTGTATCTTTTTATTCCTCAGCTCCCTTATCTTTATGTTCTCTGGAATTTAAACAACAATTTATGCAGATCAGCTTTTCTTTTCTTTTTACATACCTCTGTCATCTTAAGCATTTCATTGAAATTACCTCAAAGCTTTTTTTTTCTGCAAAATCAAGATGTTCCTCAAAGTGGTTAATATTTAAATCATAGATACTCCAGAACCATCCAAAAGGGATTGCAATTTCAGGTGTGAGGAATAATTTATTTGTCCATTCTGAGGATACATAGGTAAACACCAAAGACAATTCTTGCTTTTCAGAATGATTCTTCCCTAATGAAAGGTAATTGGGGCATCATTTTAACACCTCAGGCAGAAGAAGGCACTCCCGCAAAATGAACTGGAGTTCTGGCCTGAATTTTGAATTCTTCCTCAAGTATAACACTCATCCACAAACTTCTAAGGATAGCGTGACAACGATTTGATTTGATACAAGTGGAGTTAGAACAGCTTTATTGAATTAGAGACATTTATTCTCTTGTAACTGATTATGCAGTAATTTACATTTCTTACCCTCTAATTGTTGGACAGAGACTCAGAGCTGGTGGATTTATGATGGCAGCTAATTCCACTTAACTTTCTCTGACTTAGCTTGTCTCACTGAAATTCATGCTTTGTACAGTAGCTCTATCTTGATGCACAATTGGGTATATGTTTTAAAAACATTCATTCCTGGTATGTAGTCATTACACTTAGGACTATCCATGCCTAACTGCCACATTTTGAGTGGCTTGAAAGTTCAATTTTATTGTCAGAGTATGTACATGGCTTCACACAACATCAAGGCACGCTCAGCCATTCAGAGGGAGGTAGGTCCAGACCAAGTAAGGATGCTGGAATTTCTTCCCTGAAGGAAGCTGATAAACAGAGTGGATTTTTACAATAATCCAGTAGTTTCATTGCCCCCGTTACCAATACTAACTTTTTTACTTCATATTTGTTTAAGCACTTGGAATTAAATTCACTGACTTATGTGGTGGGAATCAAATTAATGTCTCCATCAATAATCCAATCCTCTGGATAACATTCCAGTAACAGCCATATAATACCATACACATACTCTTCAGTCCTTGCACTTCCTTTATCTAATCACCAGAACCAAAGGGTTTCTCACTTTTTGTTCAGTTTAATTGGTTTGTTTTTAATTTAGCCATTTATTTGTGGCAGCAATTTACACACATTCCCATTGATATAGTGTGATGTCAATGGAATGTGAAATGGCTCCTTGGATTACTACTTAGATCATGTAATTTGTAGTTCAAAGTGTACACACAATGCTAAAGTTGTGTAGCAATTGAAAATTCCACAATTTTCTTACTCAAGGTCATTTGGAATTTATTCATAATTTATGTCTTGGAAGTGCATGATCATTTATTGTGATTAACAATAATTAACCCAAACATCATTTAAGATAGAGTTGATTTGATTCTATTATCACTGGCCTTATCTTATTTCATACATTATCTTCCTTTGTCTCTAGCATGCATTCTTAGGAACCAAGAAATCAGACAACCAGCTTCCTAATCCGATCATACAACAATAATACATCAAGAATATGCCTAAACCAGGTATTAAATAAAATCACAAAAAGCAACATACCAAAAAACCCAGCGATGGACGGAGCACAAAAAAGATTTATTATGATAGCCCTAGCTGTAGCAAAAAAATGTATTATGTCAACCTGGAAATTAGAAGATAGCCTGAGAATACAGCAATGGTGCATAGAAATAAATAAATATATTCCATTGGAAAAAAATAACATATAATTTAAGAAATAACACCACAGTATTCGAACAAATTTGGGAACCGTACCGCAGACCTCCACCACCTAAAATGACAGAAGGAGAAGAAATGAACTGACCCAGTATGTAAAAGTAGAAGACACAAATTTTTTGTTTATTTTCATTGTGTGATGACATTGTTTAATGGGTTTAATGTATCATATATGTTGAACGTTGAGTGGGTGTGGAGGGGGGTGAAGGAGGGAGGGGGGAAAAGGGGAGAAAATGACACTGTATATTCAAGAGGGAAATGTTTGTGTGTATTTTGGTCAGTATGGTTCATAGTGTGAAAAATAAAAAAAATTTAAAAAAAAAGAATATGCCTATCAAGTCTAGTGTTTCATCCTTACATTTTCTTGTTGATTGTTGGATCTTTGAGGTGTTATTCATTAATTATTTTTGTCTCTGAGGAAACGTACCAACAATTTTTCAAGAATACACCTGTCAGGTCTAGTTCTAAACCCTAGTTCCTCAAACTTTTGTATTTCATTTTCGTCACTTTGAGTCAGACCAGTTCTGTTTTACTGCTTTAAAAAAAATTCAAGCACTTTTGGGGGCAATTTTTACAAACATTTATGATGGTATTTGCAAAGAAATAATTATGGATGAATTAATGCTTTGTGTTTCATCTATTTCTTTAGAGTGATTTTCATCTCTAAAAAGTGTCAAAAATAGTTATTTTATTGTGTAGAATTTGGAGAGAGAGCAAGTTAACTCAAGTTTGTATATATTACAATAACATTTTCCAATCCACTTCCTATTCCATTGGGCATTTTAAAACAAGTAACGGTATCCTGCTGGCACTCATTAAAATTGTTTTGTGATATAGTTTTTCCATTGTTGTCTCAACCTATGTGGATTGTGAGTGTAGACCTCAAAGAGGAAAGGTTTTTATTAATGTCAGGGCTGGTTTATAGCCATTTGTCTTTAGATGTCTCTCCTACCAGAAGGGAAATACTTCCTGTTATGTGACACTCATTTTAACCTTGCTTCATTTAATCTATTTGATCATCAAAGAAGAACATTTGAAATTTATGCATTGCTGTGATATATAAACTTTCTGTACAAAAAACTGTCTGTGATAAGGTCAAATAATCTACACCTCAATAATTCTGAATCCACCATAGGTATTGGCTAGGACACAAAAACTGTGACATGCTTTAAAATATATCAAAGCTTTTCACATGAACACTATCTATCAAAGTAAAACATGAACTGCCATGTTTCATGCCAAAAGTTTGGTTAAAGAGACAAGTTGCATTTTAATTGCTTTTAGGTAGGAATATATAGGTCAGCACAACATTGTGGGCTGAAGGGCCTGATCTGTAATGTTCTATTTTTTAATTGGGGAGAAAATGGTTTTGCCAGGCACCAAGTATTCGGAATTCCAGTGAACTGCAGTTATCTTAGAAGATTCTTGGCAGGTAGAGATTGCACATATGAAAAAAATAGGAAGCTTTGCAGTCGTATAAGAATTTAATGACAAGAGTTAAGATGTTAAAATCAAGACTTTCTTTAAACAGAAGTCAACAAAGGTTAATAAGCAAGGGGTTTACATGAAAGGGAAAAGCCCATTTCCCTGCCTGTTGGGTCTTGACATCATTTATGTTCACATGAATGTGTAGGAAATGTCCTAATTTTATAATTGGGTCTACAAGATGACATGCCTGATAGTGTAGCACCACCTCACAATAACACTGGAAGTGTTTTTCCTCATCTCTAGAACAGGATGAATGCAAACCTCTTGTCTGAGACTGCTCTCTGCTGCACCATAAATAACTTTTCTGGATACCTTCCTTTCCAATAACTTTCTAACTGGACAGCAATCAAAGGCAGTATCTCTGTCTTTCAAGTACATTGATACTGATGCCATTTGTTGCTGTCAGATTTCTGGTTTAGATAAATCAATGTATCTCAGCAATCAGAATTTCTGGTTTATAGATAATGGCTGGAGTGAGAGCAAGGGCATATCGAGAACAATAAGGTTATAATTATCGAAAAGGAAATGATTCTGTAAATAATTATTGGGAAACATGGTGGGCAGGTTACTGAGGTCTGACCATGTGAATGGAAAAGGCTGGGGAGAACTATTAATTATTTACACTATATTTTGGAAGAGGACCCAAATGATTTTGGCCAAATCCATTATTAATGAGAATTGAACTGTAATGACCATCAACTTAAAGAGTCAAATCAAAGCCAAACAATTTCAATATATTACAGGTTTTTAAAAAATGTTCACAAAATTCAGCAAGACAGTAGCGACAGTGGAAAGGACAACAGTTGGTGTTTTGCATCTCTGACCATCACAAATGGGACTGAGTTGTCAGTTAGCTTTGTATGATGGAAGCTGTATCTTTCTATTGCTCTGGACTTGATTTAGGAATAAAGAGCATTGAATTGAATGATCTTTTGTGGGAAGCAGGTGGATTTCAACTGTGAGGAGACTGACATTACCGAAATTGCAGATAGGAGGGAAATGGAAATTGTCATGGGACACAAGACATTTGGGGAAGAAAAACAAGTGATCGGAATTAGACAGTGGAGGGAAATGGCATGGATTATCATGAGTTCTTATACTGTACAAAACTGTTGGTAATCATTAAAATGGCCAATTCTAATAAATGGGCCACATAAAGTCAATGAGGTTAAATCTGTACAAAGGCACAGTCAGTCACTTTAGTATCAATTATAGAACGAGCCATACAGAATGCACAGGATGGTACTTGGATGTATCCACTTCTGCAATGATTTACATACCCGCAAAGAAGCGGAGTTGGCTCTACTGATGAGTGGGGTTGGTGGAATAAGCAGGTGAAGACTATGGAAGGGGGGGAACGTGACCAATGTAGAGTGGGAGGAAGAACATTCCAAATACTGTATGGAATTAAGATCCCGGACAAAAGGGACCAGCTATGCTCCATACGTTGAGAGAAGGGCTTCATAAACGAATATACAAAGAATAATTCTCAATGGAAAGGAAAATAATTAGTTCGCTTATATTCATTTCAAAATGTATAAAATACGACACGACAAATGATCTCTTTACCCACACCCTGCATTTAACCCCATCAACATAACCTTTCTATGTATGAATATGGACATCAATATCAATATTGGTACGGTTTCAATGGTTATTTTTCAAATCAGGTCAAGAGCCCAAATATGGAGATGCAATATGTGCAGAGTTAAACAATGGGAGCTCCCGGACACAGCATAGCCCGTTCGCAAACGGACCCAGTTTGCAGACGTGTTGCTTTCTACCAGGTTTTTCCAGCCTGCGCCCCGCACTGCATTTCATTGCTCAGTAAATAGAATTGTTCTTGCCTCTCGCCTCCTCCACAGCTCAGAATGAACCCCTTTCCACCCGTGCCTACACACATCCAGCCATATTGAACACTCGGACCCAAATCCCCCCCCCCCCCACCCCCAAATCCTCTGCCGAGCTGAGAGGTCCGTACCTCGCTTCAGCACCGCTCCTTCCTTCTCCATCACCATCCAGGGTCTCCATCTTTGGGAAATTCACAATGAAACGAACAGCCACCCCGGCTCTTCATTTCGGCTTGATTGGGCTGATGTTGCTGTCCGGCGACTGGGGTAAGTTGCAAACCATTCATTACATTTTATAAGCGTTCTAGCGAAAATACGCACAGAATCAACGAAGGGGAGGGGGGAAGAGGGGTGAATAGACTGGGGAGGAAGTGTAGGGGGGGGGGGGGGGGGGGGAAAGGAAGAGTCTGAAATAGCTTCAACACAATGAAAACGTACCACAAAATAGATGTCTCTCAATCTTATTGCAAAACAATTAAAAAGGGTTGCATCTAATCTTGGAACATTTGAATGTTCTATTCAGATTGCAATACCTTCATTGCTTCCCAATTTCCATGGTTTACATATTTATTATTTTTAGACTATGGCGATCATTGCACATAAAATATTTGTGTGCTGTGTTCTGCGAGAGATTGTTGGTGTGAACTCTTTCAGTACTCTGATGCTCAGACAGAGGGTGAAATGAAATGCCAGCCCTGGCTCAGCCTATATGAGAAAATGTCTTCATCTCTGGTCACCATCCTTCCTCCAGGAAAGCTACCAAGGGCTACAATTCAAATAAATATACCAATTGTTCTCCCTGAATTAATATCTTCTCCTGAGTGAGAGATAATCATTGTATGCCTTAACAAAGTCTCTAAAGAAGGAATTAAACATGAATTCCTGTCAAAGCTGACATCTGAAATAAAGAGATTTTAAAGCAGATATGAATTGTACCTTACCTCCTCTCCATCATTCCCTTCCTTCCCCAATTTTTCTATCTTTGGGAAACCAGAGTGGAACTAAACCTGGGGCTATCCTGTTCATGGGCTCTTCCTTGGCTCATCCACTCTAAGGGTCGTCGATTTTACAGGGATTCCTGTAGTCCATTCTTCAAAGGGACTAACTGTTTTTATGTCTTCTGGGGAATTTATGATGTTTCATAATCTGTAGCTCTCTTTTTGGTTGTGGAGTTATTACATCAGGTCCTGCTAAGACCTTAATTTTACTGGGAGGATTTAACACTGAAGACTGTGGACCAGCTGAAATTCTATCTTATTCCATATGGTTGATTCCTTCCAAACTTGGGAGGGGTCAACAAGGAGCAGTGCTGCCAGCAGATCTGGGCTCTTATAGCAAGATCAATTTTCATCACCCCAGCTTAGCCGTAGCCTGCAGCAGTTACCCTAAACTTTCCCTCCTCTTTGACTCAGCTTTTGGTCAATTGCCATTGTATCTCATTAATGATGTTAAATGTTTAATATTATTCCTAGGAATGGATTAAGAATGCGAATGCATTGCTGCTAAAATCTATCAGGCCTGATAACAGGCATCTTGTGACTAGGTTTGTCTGACTGCCCAAGTGATCAATTAGTCCACAAATAAACTCTTATAAATGACACCCATTGACTTGAGCAAAGAAAAGCTACTCACTGTCATGTTGTTCTGGTAATATGAAAATATTATAGTTTCTAGGCAACTGTTTGTCATTTATCACACTCATGTCTGTGTAACCTTGCTGTGAGCAAATTGGCTGCTTTCTTTTCTCCATAAATTACATTGTAAGGAGTAAACCATTCTGGAATCTCCTGCTGTCACAGAAAGTGCTATAAAAATGTTGATCCTTCCCAGAAGTTGATAGCAGCTCCACCTGTTGAAGATATTCAGTATCTGTGGAGAGAGAAATATAACATTTCAGGTTGATGGTGCTCAGATTTCCAGAACGATTGTTTTTTTTTTCTTTTTCTATTAATTGGATTCAAAAATTCCTAATGTGCTCTAAGTTGATCAAGAACTTTTAGGTCAACCAACCTAAAACTGTCATGGGGTTGTACATTTCAGTGGGAACTCTGAGACCAACACCTGCCTTCTCAGGCACTATCCACAGGAAATACAAAGTTAAACAGCAAAGTCTGCCTCTATTGTTATGCATTGTAATTATTCAGGTGCCTGTCTGGTTTCTGTTCACAACTTGATAAAGTGCTCAGACCCAAAATGTTGGTTATACACCTTTTTTTTCCCATGAATGCTGCATGACCTGCTGAGTTTCTCCAGCACTTTTGTCTAGTGCCTTTTTTCAAAACTGTGTTTCAACAGAAAGTTGCAATGCAATTTTCCATTGAATGTTGTTCCTATTTCAGCTTTCAATAATTCAATAAGCAGATGCAAATTTGTGTAAAAAATACTAAATTTAGTGCATATTTTCATTATGTTGTACAGATTATAATTGAAGAATCTGATTCGATTATTCATTGGCAAATCTATGAATGCTTTATGAAAGCTCTGCATTTTTTTTTTTTCTTTGGCTTGGCTTCGCGGACGAAGATTTATGGAGGGGGTAAAAAGTCCACGTCAGCTGCAGGCTCGTTTGTGGCTGACCAGTCCGATGCGGGACAGGCAGACACGATTGCAGCGGTTGCAAGGGAAAATTGGTTGGTTGGGGTTGGGTGTTGGGTTTTTCCTCCTTTGCCTTTTGTCAGTGAGGTGGGCTCTGCGGTCTTCTTCAAAGGAGGCTGCTGCCCGCCAAACTGTGAGGCGCCAAGATGCACGGTTTGAGGCGTTATCAGCCCACTGGCGGTGGTCAATGTGGCAGGCACCAAGAGATTTCTTTAGGCAGTCCTTGTACCTTTTCTTTGGTGCACCTCTGTCACGGTGGCCAGTGGAGAGCTCGCCATATAATACGATCTTGGGAAGGCGATGGTCCTCCATTCTGGAGACGTGACCCATCCAGCGCAGCTGGATCTTCAGCAGCGTGGACTCGATGCTGTCGACCTCTGCCATCTCGAGTACCTCGACGTTAGGGGTGTGAGCGCTCCAATGGATGTTGAGGATGGAGCGGAGACAACGCTGGTGGAAGCGTTCTAGGAGCCGTAGGTGGTGCCGGTAGAGGACCCATGATTCGGAGCCGAACAGGAGTGTGGGTATGACAACGGCTCTGTATACGCTTATCTTTGTGAGGTTTTTCAGTTGGTTGTTTTTCCAGACTCTTTTGTGTAGTCTTCCAAAGGCGCTATTTGCCTTGGCGAGTCTGTTGTCTATCTCATTGTCGATCCTTGCATCTGATGAAATGGTGCAGCCGAGATAGGTAAACTGGTTGACCGTTTTGAGTTTTGTGTGCCCGATGGAGATGTGGGGGGGCTGGTAGTCATGGTGGGGAGCTGGCTGATGGAGGACCTCAGTTTTCTTCAGGCTGACTTCCAGGCCAAACATTTTGGCAGTTTCCGCAAAGCAGGACGTCAAGCGCTGAAGAGCTGGCTCTGAATGGGCAACTAAAGCGGCATCATCTGCAAAGAGTAGTTCACGGACAAGTTTCTCTTGTGTCTTGGTGTGAGCTTGCAGGCGCCTCAGATTGAAGAGACTGCCATCCGTGCGGTACCGGATGTAAACAGCGTCTTCATTGTTGGGGTCTTTCATGGCTTGGTTCAGCATCATGCTGAAGAAGATTGAAAAGAGGGTTGGTGCGAGAACACAGCCTTGCTTCACGCCATTGTTAATGGAGAAGGGTTCAGAGAGCTCATTGCTGTATCTGACCCGACCTTGTTGGTTTTCGTGCAGTTGGATAATCATGTTGAGGAACTTTGGGGGACATCCGATGCGCTCTAGTATTTGCCAAAGCCCTTTCCTGCTCACGGTGTCGAAGGCTTTGGTGAGGTCAACAAAGGTGATGTAGAGTCCTATGTTTTGTTCTCTACACTTTTCTTGGAGCTGTCTGAGGGCAAAGACCATGTCAGTGGTTCCTCTGTTAGCGCGAAAGCCGCACTGTGATTCTGGGAGAATATTCTCAGCGACACTAGGTATTATTCTATTTAGTAGAATCCTAGCGAAGATTTTGCCTGCAATGGAGAGCAACGTGATTCCCCTGTAGTTTGAGCAGTCTGATTTCTCGCCTTTGTTTTTGTACAGGGTGATGATGGTGGCATGAAAGCTCTGCATTACCATTAATTCAAATCCTTTCCTCGGTCCATGTGAATTGGCTGCAATTATTCATTAACCAGTAAATTATATCTCTTGAAACCTTTCTCTCCCAGAAATAATCAAACCTCTTTAATCTCTCTCTCTCTCTCTCTCTCTCTCTCTCTCGATCACTCTTATCAAGAATGGAAAATAATTGATCTTTTGATCTCTTTCTAACTTGCAATAATTCCCTTCCAGGGACTAATCTAATCTCTTTGATGCCTCCATGACACTATCATTCCCTTCCAGAAGTAATCTAATATATTGATTTCTCTTGGACCCTCTATAACTTTTATGATCTATTGGCATCTCTCTGTCTCATTTATCTCCCTGAACCCCAATCTAGTAATTCATGAAATCTTTGGCTTGGCTTCGCGGACGAAGATTTATGGAGGGGGTAAAAAGTCCACGTCAGCTGCAGACTCGTTTGTGGCTGACAAGTCCGATGCGGGACAGGCAGACACGATTGCAGCGGTTGCAGGGGAAAATTGGTTGGTTGGGGTTGGGTGTTGGGTTTTTCCTCCTTTGTCTTTTGTCAGTGAGGTAGGCTCTGCGGTCTTCTTCAAAGGAGGTTGCTGCCCGCCAAACTGTGAGGCGCCAAGATGCACGGTTTGAGGTGATATCAGCCCACTGGCGGTGGTCAATGTGGCAGGCACCAAGAGATTTCTTTAGGCAGTCCTTGTACCTTTTCTTTGGTGCACCTCTGTCACGGTGGCCAGTGGAGAGCTCGCCATATAACACGATCTTGGGAAGGCGATGGTCCTCCATTCTGGAGACGTGACCCATCCAGCGCAGCTGGATCTTCAGCAGCGTGGACTCGATGCTGTCGACCTCTGCCATCTCGAGTACTTCGACGTTAGGGATGTAAGCGCTCCAATGGATGTTGAGGATGGAGCGGAGACAACGCTGGTGGAAGCGTTCTAGGAGCCGTAGGTGGTGCCGGTAGAGGACCCATGATTCGGAGCCGAACAGGAGTGTGGGTATGACAACGGCTCTGTATACGCTTATCTTTGTGAGGTTTTTCAGTTGGTTGTTTTTCCAGACTCTTTTGTGTAGTCTTCCAAAGGCGCTATTTGCCTTGGCGAGTCTGTTGTCTATCTCATTGTCGATCCTTGCATCTGATGAAATGGTGCAGCCGAGATAGGTAAACTGGTTGACCGTTTTGAGTTTTGTGTGCCCGATGGAGATGTGGGGGGGCTGGTATTAAAGGTGGGGAGCTGGCTGATGGAGGACCTCAGTTTTCTTCAGGCTGACTTCCATGAAGTCAGCCTGAATTCATGAAATATATCAATACAAAATACAGCAACAATCTAAAATAGAAACATAAAATCATAAAATGCTGGGAAGACTTCATACTGTAGCCATTCTCAATGGGAGCTGTCTCCCCCCCCCCCCCCCCCACCCCCCAACCTTCCCAACTGAGTTTATGTTTCAGGTTTGTGAAAGAATGATTTCTGGTCATTCCCTTCAAGCAATTATGTTGATGTCACTCCAAACCTCAGTTACCTACCACTTCAAAACCTTTCTATTTAATTGATAATACTCAATTATCTGTTTCTTTTCTCCATTTCCTGATGCTCTTTTTTTTTTGTTTTCTGACAATCCATTTAATGCACTTACACGCAATAAGTAAACCCTGCCAGGATTTATTCATCCTTGCTTGGAAGAAGTCCTTATCATGGACTGCAGAGATTGCTGGCTGTGTTATTTTTCTATTCAACTCCAATCACTTGTACCAATCAAATTCTTCATTTAAAAGACCTCTTGAAGAATAACATGGCAACAATTTCTTCCATTTATCAATTTACATTTATAAACCACCTTTGATGTCATAAAATGCACAAAGCTACTTTACAAGAATGAAATTGGATAAAGAGATTAATTCCATTGGAAAGATAAACAGTTACAAGAGCAGGTATGACTTATGAGTAATACAACTCCACACTCCTATAGAGACTTTCAACCATGTATGAGAGGTAAGTCAGGGATGTGTGAGAAAACTCTCTACTTGTCTCATTCAGTCCATTTCCAAACACATTCAAGAAAATTGTTACAATTCAGAAAAAAGTCTGTTTGACTGCCAGCCCAACCAACATCTTGAATATTATTTGTATCTGCTACGGACAGCGTGTGTAGAATCTAAAAAGTGCATTCCTGTTACTGCCTACTTTTTGCTCATAGTTCAGGCTCCAAACATTGATTAAATCCCTTTGCCTCCAATAGACACTGCATGACCTGCCTGAGTTTCTACAGCACTTTTGTGTTTTACCCAACAATCATAGCATCTACAGACTTCCCTGTTTCATTCCGGTTACTTCCCAAGTCTCTTTTAACACTACATCCCAAACCTGTAACCTTCACCTGAAGAGCCTCAAGCTCATGGGAATGATCCCCCAGTGATCCATCATCATCATTTGGAAATAAATTGTCAACCCTTTATTGGCACTGTGTCCAAATATGAAACTCCTTTTGTCCCACCTGTGGGATAATTGTCAAGATCCAAGTACCCAGGATGCAGGAAGAGAAATCATCATCAACTTCTCAAAGAAAGTTAAGGATAAGCATTAAACACAGGCCATGTTAGTGGCGTCTGCGACCAGTGGAAAAAGATAGAATGCAGTCAAAGTGGTCGATTTTTAATCAGGTTTTAAAGAGTAGAGAGAAAAAAGTGAGGGAGAAAACTTTAGGAAAATATTCCAGAGCATGGAATATTCCATGACAAATAAAAGCTGCAATCATTAAAATTAATCCAGAAATCATAAATAAAGAGATTTAGAGTATGAGATATGGGCCTACAGAAAGGAAGAAACAAGACCATGCAACGGTGGGCGGGGAGCATTTGCACTCCATAGCTCATCATTTTCAATCACCCTAATTTTGTGAGGCATACAGGGGATCACAGTCTCAAAGATGAAGGATCCAGTTCCACATATAGCAGCCAATCATTACTAGCAATACCTCAATCAGTCCACACAACCAACACCAATCATCCTTAATGGAAGATGTTGACAGCGCTAACTCACCAGAACCCTCTCACCAATACCCAGTTTGGGTTTCACTTGACCTTCAGAACTCCAGACCGCTCACAGCCTTCACCAAAACATGAATCAAGAAGCTGGAGACCATAGGTGAGGTGGGAGGAGCTAACCTTGTCATCATGCAGCCTGGATAATAGGCAATGGCCACAAAAGTGAAAACAATCCCATGGTTAGAGCCATAGATTGCACAACTGAAGGATGCGGTTAATTGTCCTACCTCCACAGGATATTGTTACAGAACCACTTCAGGCCCTTCATCCAACCAGTTTCAGCTGCTACATAAATGATTGTCCTTTAGTATTGGCCTTTTATATTGCAAGGATGGATGTTCACTGTTGAATGCGCAATGTCAAATTTCATTCACAATTCCTCAGCAAAAGTATGTCCATGATTGTGGGAATCAAAGTCCAGCCAATAGCAGTAGTGGGCTGATACATGGCAAGTAACAATGGTCATCTCAAACATTCACCCACATTTCTATTATAGTCACTGAGTTCATCAGCATCAACTGGTGTGTGGGTCAACTAGGGATACCAGCTTCATAAATATGATGTGTGTGTGTGTGTGTGTGTGTGTGTGTGTGTGTGTGTGTGTGTGTGTGTGTGTGTGTGTGTGTGTGTGTGTGTGTGTGATATATACGCACAAACGTGTGTGTTTGCAATGGGATACTCTCCACTTATCTGAATTGCAACAGCTCTCAAAAAGCTATGGTATATCCTTGTCACATTCTGTAGTTACTTGCTGAATCATATTAAAAGTTTTACAAGAAAGTTGGCAGATGCTAGGGTTGAGTGCAATGCATAAAAGTGCTGGAGAAACTCAGCAGATCATCCAAAGAGACAAAGGGTAACTAACATCATGTTATAAGATTTTTTACTCATCTGCTCTGGATCCTACTCTGTGGCCATCTTCCATCATGGCAAAATCCCATTTCCTGGAAATGCTAAATGTTTACTGATGCTTTTTCAGAAGGCAGTGCAATTTTTACAGACATATTACTGTATGTTATAGTGATGTGTGGTTTCCCAGTTACAGAGGAACAGAGGGATCTAATATTGTGAGGCATACAGGGGTCAACAGGGGGGATTCTTGGAGTAGGATATTATACCTACAGGAGAAGGGTTGGGTAGGTAAACCTCCTGGCCGGATTGTCCACTTTCAGGTGGCCACCTGACAGCCGCATAGGAGTACAATCGGCTGCTTTACAGTCAGGTATTGTGGTCACCTGAAAGTGGCTATAGAGATGAAGGATCTGGGTATGACAAAGAGGGAAGCCCAGTTATAGTGATGCAATGGGGAGGGGATGGGACAATTACCAGAATACAGTATGTCAAAGGATGACCCAACTACACTGACACAAGGGGAACTTCATTACATAAGGATAATAGACCGCAGTTAGTGAAACTGGTGTTATTGCTTTACTCCAGGATTTTAAAACTCTAGCTCAATGGAGATTACAGTTATGTCCTATTCTTTTTACACACTTGTAGGTCCCATAAATTCATCAAAATGTCTATATTTAAAGCATGATATCCTTCATATTAGAGACCCATTGGACAAGGAATTCACTTGCTCCATGTTGAACTTCCTGTCCCCGCCCAAGCCTTTCTCAAATGAAACATGTGTTGCTAATTTTATTACATAAACAGGATACAGACTATAATTAGTCCAATACTGGAATCAAAAAGTGAATACACATTGGAGTCTAGCCACAGAATCAAGGGAAGTTACTTTGGCCTCCGTCTCTTCCTCTCACTCACTCCAAAATAGATTGCACCCAACTTTCAGCCTCACCTCCCTCAATTTCATTCCCCCCATGTTCTCCCCTGTTCCTGCCCCAGGTTCTCTCCCTCCATCTCACCACTTTTCTCACATTCACTCCCCCATCCTTACCCCAAATCTTCACTGCAATCTATCTACCTCACATTTCCTCTTTTGCTAACTCCTTGCATCCCCTCTGATTGCACTAGATTTTGTTTACCTCTCTCTCAGACTCGCTCCCTCCATCTAAATCTCTTGTGTATTTCCCCCTCCCCCCCTCACATAAACCTGCAGCATGAAAACAGGTCCTTCAGCCACTGAGTCTGTGCCAGCCATAGCACACCCATTTATACTAATCCTACATTAATCTAATTTTAAAAATTTATTTCACATTCTCATCATCTCTCTGCAGATGCCAGTACTCATCTAAACACCAGCAGCAATTTACAGTGCTAATTAACCTATCAACCCACATCTTTGGGATGCAAGAGGAAAGCAAAGCACCCACATGGAGAATGTACAACACATAGAGAACACCTGAGGTTGGGATTGAACCTGGGTCTCTGGAGCTTTAAAGCAGTAGCTCTATTAGCCTTGCTACCATGCTGCCATAAAAGTTCACCCCATCATAGTCCTTTACTCCAGATCTACTCCTTCCTTCCCTATACTAGGATGATATGCAGACTGGATCTCTACATTGTTGCCCACAACAACCTTGTGTAAAACTAGTGGTTGACTTGAGAGAGATCAAACAAATTGGGGAGAGCTGACTTTGAGATGTTTCAACATATTGGGGAATACAGATTGATGGGTTTAACTGGGATGCGTCTGGGTTTGTCCTGGAGTCTGTGTAATCTTTGAAAGTCCCTGACAGTCTTTCTGTGATATCCAGGTAACTTGACATCTGACTTGTCCTGAAGCCTGTGCTTGAGGCCAATAGGTCAGAGGTTTCAATTGGTATCTGAAGATCAATTCCAGGACAGTGGCCAATCTGCTCCACCAATCTGCAAGGTGCCTTCATCTGCTTATAGACAATGTTTCCAGCAAATCTAAAGAACCTAAATATACTTAGGAACAATTCTCTAACCTGTGAAT
Organism: Narcine bancroftii; assembly: GCF_036971445.1. NCBI lineage: Eukaryota > Metazoa > Chordata > Chondrichthyes > Torpediniformes > Narcinidae > Narcine > Narcine bancroftii. The sequence continues at coordinate 108,504,490 of NC_091476.1, read as the reverse complement.
GATGAGAATATGAAACTTTCTCCCACAAAAATTAATTCAGATGATTATGGAATCAGGAGAAGATTGTTAAACGTGCAGAGTAAACCCAGTAGCGGCAGCACAAGGAGACTTTCCCAGTCACTGCTGTGTACATGTTTGTACCTGGAATTTGATAGCTCACTTTATTGTCGGCTTTTAAAGGCCAGCTTCAGTGCTTCTGATCATTTTCCTGCTGTTTATTTTTACTTTGTTGTCAATTCACTCTATTTATTGTAAGAAAATGCCAGTACCCTGGTTTATATTGGTCTAATAAGTGGTCCTGAATAGACTGAAATCATCCTTTCCTTTGCCAATTACATTTATTCAATCTTTACCAGGGTTAAAGTCATGTACCATTACTGCATTTCATTTCTACAAATCTTAACTTTTGCTTAATTTATATGCTATCCCACAACTTTGTTATTGTTAGGAAGCCATGGGCTGCCTTCTTGATATTTCTTATCTTAACCAAAATTATTTTGACATCTTGATCTTGCTCCACCACTATGCTGGCCATTTCCTTTATTAACCATATCTTTCCCAGTCAATCTATTCTTGGAAAATGCTGCATATTCTGAAATGCCATGTATTTAGCCATCCGATTTCTTAACCTTATAACCACACCTCTATCATTATTCCCATTTACAGAAATATTCAGACATGTTTCGAATTCTGCATGCATTCAGATGAAGAGCTTTTGACTTTGTTCTCCAACTTTAACACTGTTTTTAGGTGCAATTTTATGTCTGCCCACTCTGTCCTGGTTATCATAACTCACTTTGATAACTCATACTATCATCTTGTTCTTTCTCCTTAATTTACTTTCCTATCACCTTAAAGCATGATAAAGGGGACCCAGTGGTTTTTCATTGCGATGGAAATCAGAATTAGTGGGGATTAAGATAAGATGAGCATTACTAATTCCCAAGCAAAATTGTGGAGAAATTCCATTACTCAGAGGGTGGGGGAAAAGTGCAAATCACCACTTGAAGGTAGACAGCGTTAATAATTGTGGCAAGCCAAGGGATGGCATACTGCTAAGATATGTGGTTATGAATGATTGGGTGCAGAAATGTGATCAAGTCAGGACTATAACATAAAAAAAGGCTCTGTGCTGAGTTGTGTGGGCAGTCAGTGACTAGTTCTTTGATTGCCACAGTTTTTGTTTGCAAATAAAAGTTGACAACTTCTTGAAGAAAAAAAAAGGTAGACAGCGTAAAAGGAAGAATGATATCAGGAACGACATATTGGACAAATTTCTATGTCCCTGATGATACTAGTTAATGCTTCGCTAGACACAGAATACAGCAAATAGAGTGATACAAGAAACTGGCCCTTCTGCCCACTGAGGCTCCACAGATGACCAACCATGTATTTGTGCCAGTCCTACCCCAACCTATTTTCATTCTCTTCACATTCCAATCAACTCTCCCTTGATTTCATTACTAACCTACACACTAGAGGCAATTAAACTCCCAACCTGATCATTTCTGGGATGTGGAGGAAGCTGGAATTACCAGAGGAAACTTGCATGATCATAAAAGAGAATGTGCAAACTCCACACAGACAGCACTAGAGGTCAGAATTGACTCTGTAATATCCTTCCTGTAAAGCTCCTCAATCTTCTCAGTATTCACTCTAATTATGCTACAGTCCTTGATTATCCCAGAAACTCAGTTGGTTATGAGTTCAAGTCTCTGTCAGGATATTCAGTAAAAACAAGTTAATGAGTAGTGAGTGGGAGAGTAACTAGGCAGACCATTGGTTAAGAGATCACTAATAACAAAACTTAATAACTCTTTATTATTATAAATGACTCTTTAGCCTTTACGGCAATATCACACATACCTTGGCATTCCTGCTCTACCGCCACTTATTTAAAGACACACACATCAGCAATGGATTCTTTTGACTTACTTGAGTTTCCACAGTCAGCTGTGACTGGGCTGGGAACACCAGAAGGGAAGATGAGAGGAAAGTAAGACCATTTGTTCCGTGAGTCAGCTTTCAATAGAGACATAATTTCCTTAGAGGACGCTTTCTGCTTCACTGTCACTTAACTCTGTCGACTGGTCCATTGTTCAGCAAACATGGAGATGAATCGTGGCAGCATTTCATCATTCAAGTCGTTTCTTGTGGTTTCCTTACTGCGCATTCATTTTTGAATCTGAGTGTTGAAAACAGCCTGCATGTTTCTATACAGAGTTGCTCTTGACTCTCGACCATCTCCATTCTCCCAGTTACGGGTAATCCATTACCTGTCCTTTATTTTCCCTTCTGTCTTTTATTTATCCATACTTTCCTGGGAGAATACAATGAATCGTCTATAAAGTGCATCCATAACTTCTCAGGTTGTGTGAAAACCAGGTTCCAATACTTAACATGCTGGTTAAGGACATTCCTACTGCTTAAAGAGTTGCTTTACAGATGACTTGACCCCCGTTCATCCAAAGTCCGTGATCTTTCATTATTTCTACTTCATAAAAGCATGAATATTGACAGAATTTCTTCTTAATATCTCCAGGGGTGGGGTGGGGTGGGGGGGGGGGGGAGGGGGAGGGGGGAGGGGGAGGAAAACAACTCTTTTCTGAAGACCTGGTCATCAAGGAATTAGAAATGAAATACTGTAGTAGTAGCTGAAAGACGGGTTGCGATTCCTTTAAATATTTTGTGAAGAGTGGATCTTGTTCTATTGCAGTATCCCCTGGGATAGGCCTAACTTAGCATTATTCAGTAGGAGATGTGTAACGTCAGCAATCCAGCTCGCTGCATTGGCCTCTGATTGATGCAGTGTAAGGAGATACTGATTTTTTTTTAAGTGCAGCAAAATGCAAATAGAGCTGCAAAGGGAAAAGGCACAACTGCAAGATGACAGGAGCAGAGAAACTGGTGCAGTTCAGACAGCTGCTGGAAACCTGCACTGTCACCACTAATGACGCAGGCTGCCGTTCCAAGAAGCGTGGTCTTCTTCCAGACCCCATGAAGCAGCTGATCTCTCCAATCATCTCTGCTTCCCTCCCCTTCCTGTAAGCGTGAACCAACTTTGTCACCAAGCATAATCATCTCGATATATGACTCAGAATTTTCCCCAAAAGAAATACTTTGGAGATATTTAGAGAACATTTAAATGAAAATTATTCTTCCTTGCCATAGGGATCGACTTTGAAAGGATTCCCATCACTAGGCTAAGCTATAATGTGGGTTCTCATGCATGAGGGTGGGAAAATTCTAATTAATTATTTTGAGCATGTGATGAGAGTTAGGAATATTTCTGTCAACTCTAGTCCCAAGAGTGGGGGAATAACCCTGGGTGGGGGGGGTTGGTGGCACATTCGTGCAATGATAATATAAGTGGTTAACACCACAATGGACAGCACCAAAATGTAAATATGAACATGACACTTTGAATGCTAAAAAAGCACTTTGCACTGTTTTTCCTTTGCATGGAATGGAAAAGACCTTACTCTGTGTAGTTTTTTTTCATTGTGAATAAATTGAATGGTGGTGCAGACTTGATGAGCTGCGCTCCTAACCTCAGAATGAAAATAGGTTTCTCAACCTAATTTGAAATGTTTAAAAAATCAAGACCTGCGAGATCAACAACCTATTTTTGGTTGTTGCCAGATTTTATGGCTTTGTTAACTTAAGATAATTTACACTTTTCAGCTTCAAATCATTTGAAAGGATATTAACAACTTCATAAGAAAACTGTTCCTCAGATCTCCTATTGGTTGAGAAATCTAATTTCATTCTGAAATTCATTGAGTCTGCTCAACCATTTAAATCATGGCTGATGTGTTTTTTTTCCCTTTCAATCCCATTCTCCTGCCTTCTCCCCATAACCTTTAACATTCTTACTAACCAATCTCTGCATTAAATATACCCAATGATGTGGCCTCCACAGCTGACTGGGTTAAAGAGTTTCACAGATTCACAAGCCTCTGATTGAAGAAATTTCTCCTCATCTTGGTTCTAAAGGGGAGAGATATCTGGTTTGTGATAGCTTGTCTTCCTTTTCCTCTGTATAGTTGGGCTTGGCTCTGGTATGGAGGTCATGGTCATGCCCCATGTCGTCACGCTGAATGGGACATCAGCCAAATTGACCTGCACCTTCAACTCATGTTACGATGTCGACCATAAGCACTTCAGCTTAAACTGGACCTATCAGGAATGTGATAACTGCACAGAAGATCTAGTAAGTGTTCTGTCTTTTGTGGTTCAATGTTTAATTCAAAAGAGCTGAACTGTAAGCATTGGTGCCTTAATTGCTGTGATAGAGTGGGGTGGATTACTGAATCCAGCAACCACTTAAGTGAGTGAAGACCAAGTGACAGATACCTGGTTTGATAGCTTGATTGTTCCTTCAGCTGAATGAACATCATATACAGTCAGATATTGAGAATTCCTCTGTTCACGCGGTACAATGATAAATGGATTGTTCACCCAGTTCATGATAAAATGTCCTTGGTTAACCCATTATTTAAGTAATTATAAAAAATATCTAATAGCAATTTGCTATCCAACTCCAAATTTGCAACCAATTTCACCAAGAAAATTGGTGATAAAAGGATACCAATATCAGTTTTTTTTTGTTATCCTGTGAACGTTTTCCAAAAAGAAGTTTCATTATCAATTCTTGTATCAATTGTCAATTAGGTCAATGCAGCATTGAGTTGGAAGCAGGCTCAGGCTTAAACTTGTAACAGAGAGCACAGTTCAGACTGCTATAAGAGTCTGTGTGTGACCTTAACAGAAGCCTACAGAATGTCAGAGGTCAACTTGGGAGCAAATCTATCAATTCCTTCACAACAATATTTATAAAGCACATTTGATGTAGTAAATTGTCCTCTGTTGCTTATCAGACAAGATATAAGAGGTGGTTGAGCCGAATCCTGCTTACCACTGAAGGAGGTTCCATTGTGGGAGGCACATGCTGACAGATTGGGGCCAAATCTGCTGATAGTCTCCATTAGTAGATACCCAGAGACAGGCACGAGTCATGGTAGGATTTTATTGGAAAATTAAGGATGAATGAAGAACTGAGTTATGGGGAAAGGTGACACAGGTTAGAACTTTATTCCCTGGAGTGCAGAAGAATGAGAGGAGATTTGATAGAGGTATACAAAATTACGATGAGTATAGATGGAGTAAAAGCAAACAGGCATTTTTTCACTGAAGTTAGGAGAGATAAAAACTGGAGGACTTGGGTTAAGAGAGAAAGGGGGAAAAATTAAAGTGAACATTAGGGGGAACCATGCAGAGAGTAGTGGGAGTGTGAAACGACCTGCCATCTGAATTGTTGAATGGTGGCTCAATTTTGAGGTTTAAGAAAACTTTAAAGCAGGGGTGTCAAACTCAAATTCACAGAGGGCCAAAATTAAAAACTTGGACTAAGCCGTGGGCCAAACTAAATATTTATTGAAAATTTTCAACAACACCTGCATGTGCATCTCTTCTTTCAACATATGTAATGTTAAACCTTTTCTTATTAAAATAAATGTTTAATAATAGTTTTGGTTAAACTCTTTCAAGAAGAAGCATTAACAAATGAGAAATAAAATATTCAATAAATAATATTTCTCTATAGCCTTTAAGCTCCTTTTAAATGTATTTTTTTTCACAAGCCAACAAGTCAAAAAAATAACAACCTGCTTCAATGACAAACAGGTTTGTCTTTTAAAATGATGAACATATAGTCTGTCTCCCACCTGTCTTGAAAGGTCCTGTTTTCTGTCTTTCGTTTGGCCATTTTCCGTAAGGGGTTTATTACATGTGAGTTGGGCGACAGGTCGCAGATGCTAATGAAAGGAAAGAGAGGAGGTGGGGGCGATTAGCGGGCTGACGGGCCGGCGCCAATGCATTGGCAAAGCATTCTGGGATTTGTAGTATTAGCTGTGCATGCGCTATACTGGCGCGGCGGCCAGTGGGCCAGCTCTAATACATATTTGATATGATCTTGCAGGCCAAATATAATAATATCATGGGCCAAATTTGGCCCATGGGCCTGAGTTTGACATGAGTGCTTTAAAGGGTATGAAGGAAAATGGTTCAGGTGCAGATCAGGTAGACAAGGCAGAATAATAGTTTGATACGGATGAGAAAGAACGAAAGGCTTGTTTCTGTGCTGTGGTGTTCCATGATTCTTTATGGGCAATACTAATTTCAACAGATATTTTAAGCCTGTAGATTTGGTGGGAAAGGATAAAGCAAGATGTTTGTTCAATAATTTGTCTTAGTTTAATGTTTTTAATTATTTTTAGGCACTGGATATGTTTTTAGCAAGTAAGTATTTTTTATTTATTAATTACTTCAATTTTATTCATTTTTTAAGGTCCCTGAATGTATTTGACAAGATTAAAGTTAATGAAAAAAAATGAAGTTCTCTAATTTAAAAAAAAATAAATTTAATATAGCACAGTAACAGGCCCTTCCAGCCCATGATCCCATGCTCCCAATAGACCAATTAATTTACAACCTTTGTATGTTTGAATGGTGGAATAAAACCGGAGCACCCAGAGGAAACCCACGCAGACATGGGGAGAACCTATCAACTCCTTTCAGGCAATGCTGGATTTGAACTCGGGTTGCTGGCATTGTAATCAGTGTTGCAACTGCTACGCTAACCTTGCCACACTGAAAAGGGCATTTCAGGGGCAGGACCTCTGCAGTACATGTCGTAAGACTTTGTGCTTACTGAAATGTCACTACCCAACTTGTGTGGCAGAGACCCATTGAGACTAGGCTATGGGAAAATGACAGGAATCTGGGGCAGTGTACCTTGTCCAGGAAGATAGGCCAGGTAGTCACATGCTTGGACAGACTAGCTTTCAATGGAAGTGCAAATACATCATAGATTTCTGGAGGTCGTGGCAGAGAAGAAGGATAAACAAGGTGAGCCAATAGTGAGTAAAATCATGGATGTACAAAAGGCTGGACTAGCAGACATTGCTTGGAGGCAGTTCAGGAAATTGGAAGAATTGAGATTACAGAGGATTTGAAAACAATATTGAGATTTGTGAGCTGGGAGCCCATGTACAGAGAGTGGATCGTCATCTTAAGATGGGAAGTTGGTAGTACAATTTCACATTGGTTCAAGTGACAAGATTAAAAGAAAACTTGGTGAGGAAAGAACAGAAATCAGAGCACAGTGGACCATCAGGCCTCTGATTTGAATGATGTCGATGATGACAGTATGTAATAATCACATACATACATAAAAATACAATATGAAATAAATACCTATAAATATTCTGGAATAATTTGCTCCATTTCATTAATAAGCGCCCCAAAGTTACAAGATATTGTTCATCAATCTCACAGCCTGTGAGAAGAAGCTATTTCCTAGCCTGACAGTTTTAATTTCATGTTCCTATACCTTGTACCTGATGGTAGTCAGGTTCTTCCAAACTCCAGGGAACACAGGCAAATCCACCATACTGGAGCGAGTCTACTCAAGTTTGTCTATTATCATCTGATTGTACATATACAATTAGACGTAACAGCATTTGTCTGGATCATGGTGCGAACGCATAATACACAGGACCTAAAAATCATTTACAGGTACACAATCCTTTATCCGGACATCTAAAATCCGGAAAGATCCAAAATCCAGCAAGTGGGGACCAGCAGTTGTGGTAGGCTGCCGAGGGACCGGCGGTCAGGGGAGACTGCCGGGTGGTCGGTCGGGGGAGACGTCTGGGCGGCCGAGGGGCCGCAGTTGGGGGAGACAGCTGAGGGACTGGAAGGGGGCGGGAGTCGATATGGCAACACAATTCGAATAGGCTTTCCAAAATCCAGAAAAATCCGAAATTTGGAACATGCTGTCCCCCCAAGGGTTCTGGATAAAGGATCGTGTATCTGTATATGCAAACAGATATAAAATAAATGTAGATAAATATTTTGGAATAATTTACTGAATTTTCACTGCACTCCCACTAAACCAGTAGTTCTCAACCTTTTTTGGCATAGGTGCTCTGTGGTTAGTAAGGGATTACTTAAGGTCGTATGTGAGTAGATTAAAAAAAGGTTGAGAACCACTGAGCTAAGCAAAGTAAAAGTTTGCACAAGATTCCAGATATCGTCTCACCAAGCATACGTATAATTATAGTAAATCATCTTTACTCAGTCCTTGTGAAATAAAGGCTGACAAATGACTTGCTTTCCCCATCAGTGGAAGCATCTGTCCATCGGCTTTCAGTCATTTGTGTACCAGCTTCCTAGGTCTCTTTGAATATCAATGGTATTGTCTCTTTCACCACTCAGCTTCTCCGTTTTGTGGATGATTTAAGTTTATTTTACATGCTTATTGCATCTATGATGTTACCCATTCACCTTGTCTACATCACATTGAAGCCTCCTCCCTCCTCACAATCCCATCCAGTTCAGTGTCATCAACAGCCTGGGAATAAAACATTCAGTCCCTTCAACGTACTTACTGAGTAATCACCACCCTCTCCTAGTTCAAGCACCAATCTCTACAATATGGCTTTAATCAGAAACTGGCAGCGTGAGAATGATCCATTTATTGCCACACTTTATTTTCAGTCCAATAATAAATTCACAATCTGAGTCAATATTTTGCCGCAAACTCTTATTCCCTACCCCAGCTTCCAATGTGAGTGCCTGTTTTTCCACATTATTTTTACTTCCTATAGATGGTGCATGACCTGCTGAACTTCTCGGACACTTTTGTGTATTGCACTTGATCCCAGAATCTGCAGATTTCCTTGTTTAACTTTGATGTGGGACCCTTTGAAAATCAGATACACTCAATTTCCCCAATCGATGCAACTGAAAAATCGATGAGTTTAACAAATATGCACAAACAAACCCTCCTCTGACCCACTCTTCCCTCTCCATTTTCAATTCTGATGCAGGGTCTTGACCATCCCTTTATCTCCACAGATGCTGCTTAGCCCATCAATTTAGTTTTAAATTTTGATGTTTTTTTTGTTTTGAATTCCAGTGTCTTATGATTGCAGATTTTTTTTCCTTAGTTTGTCCAGTTTCGCCACCGAGTCATCATCTCCAGAGCGGACCAATTCTGGGGACGGGTGGAGTGGTCAGGAAACCTCGAAAAGAACGACGTTTCCGTCACTATTCATGACGTCCAGACCAGTGACGAGGGCATTTACAAGTGTCATGTCTTAAACCCTCCTGATCGCCACAAAGGATTGGGCACCATTCATCTGAGCGTGGTCACAGAAGGTATTGTAGAAAAACTTGTCTTCTTCACTTCATCTCCAAACTCCAATCCTTCAGTGCCATAGTCCCCCTTTTCATGACTTCCCATTGTCGTGGAGTGTTACAGCTTTGTTCATCGAGTCCACAACAACCACTAAGCATCCCTTGACAATAGTCCAGCACAAATCCCATTTTATCCCCTCAAAGGAGAGGGAAACCACCATGTAGATGGGGTGGGCATTTAGGAACTGTGAAGCAGTTTCTTCCACAAAACAAAAATGGGTCAGGTGCTAACCACAGAACTTTAAGCTTGATATTCAATATGTTCCAGGTAGATCTGCCCCAAACCTATACTCCTTCTTTGTGCCAATTCCACACAGTCCCTTGATTCCATAAACTTTAAAATAAATCACCATCCTTGAGGTAGAGAAAATGGTCCACTAATACTACCAACTTCCTAATGATTACCTAAAGACCTAACACTTGCACTCTCTTTCAGAGCCTCCTGAGCGTGACTCCACTGTCGCCGTGATCATTGGTGCCTCTGTTGGTGGATTCCTTGCCATCGTCATTCTAATTTTAGTCATTGTGAAGTGCGTGAGAAGGAAAAAGAAACAGGATTCTCAATCTGAAGCTCAGAAGACCGAAGAGGAAGGAAAAACAGATGGGGAAGGAAATCAGGAAGAAGAGGGAAAGTAAGCATGTTTGAGTCAGCTAGCTGGCATGGTTGTTGAGGAATCAAAGCCCCGACCATATACTTTAATTTTATTGGATGTGGTTTCAGTGGTAAGGCTGATTTTATTTTTACTGCCCATCCCTAATTGCTCCTGAGAAGATGATCTTCTCAACTATTATAGTCCTTCTGCTAATGAGATTCCCAAGTCCTTAAAGTGCATGAGTTAGTGGGAATCCTTGTGTCTTTACCGTCTTTGTCCTTGATGCGGGTTTGAGAAGTATTGTCAGAGCAACCTACCCAAGTAACTGCAATACATTTGGTAGATAGCTCACACTGCAGCCATAACCTGTGGGCTTGGGTATAATGGGCATTTAGAATGGCAGGGAAGGAGCCAATCAAACAGACTGCTTTGTTTGCCTGGCAGGTGATGAATTCTCTTGTGGGAGAATCGAGAATGAGGTTTCACAGTCTAAAAATAAGAGTCACCAAGAGCCATTGCCACCCCCCCCCCCCCCCACAAACAATCAATTCTCACCTTTCCTCTCCTGTCCTCCTATCCATGTCCAATATTGCCTGTTGGCCTGTGCTCCTCCTCCCACAGCTTTTTAATTCAGGGATCTGCCAGTATATGCTCATACCTTGATGAAGGGTTCAGGTCTGAAACATTGCTTATATTTCTTTACCTCCTACGAATGCTCTGAGACCTGCTGAGTTCTTTCAGCATGTTTGTGTTTTTATTTGAGTCACCCGTTTAAGACAAGAAGTGAGGGAACACTCCATCGATCACAGCTTCTCAAAGGATGGTTGAAATTAGTTTGTCACTTCTTTAAGATAGAGGGAGATAGACACTGCATATGCATGTAAGTGAAAGTTGCTATTAGGTAGATGGGAAAGCACAGTTGAGAGTACAGCCTGATCAGCCATGATCAGAATCAGGAGCCGAATCCAAATCAAGTTTATTGTAATGAACATGTGTCACAAAATTGGTTGTTTTGCAACAGCAGTATTGAACATTACATAGAACACTACAGCAGAGTACAGGCTTTTTGGCCCTTAGATATGCTAACCTAAATACTCCTACCAAAAAAAAAACAACTAAACCCTCCCTACCACATAACCCTCTATTTTTCTTTCATTCATGTGCCCATCTAGGGATCTCTTAAATGCCCCCAATGTTCCAGACTCTACCACCACCCCAGCAAGGCATTCCAAGCTCACAGCTCTCTGTGTTTAAAAAAAAACTTACCCCTGGTGTCTCCCCTAAACCTTCCTCCTTTCACTTTCTACAGATGTCCTCTGGTATTTGGTACTCTCACCCCGGAAAACAGACGCTGGCTCTCTATCTTATCTATGCCTCTCAGAATCTTGTACACCTCTATAAAGTCACCTCTCATCTTCTTAGTTCCAAAGAGAAAAGCCCTAGCTCTGCTAACCTTGCCTCACAAGACATATTTTACAATCCAGGAAAAATCCTGTTAACTCTCCTTACAGATGAAAAATTGCTATAAATTATAGTTCTGTAAATACAATATTGATGCTTAGATGTTCTGAAAGTGCATTTATGGGTCCAAGTTGTATCCTCATGTGAAAGTTCATTTGTTCTTTCCTGTTGATCATAAAACAGTATGGAAGAGGCAGAAATCGCCATGATATTTTTCCTGTTGAGATTCAAGTTCCTTCCAGTTTTGTTCTAATTGAGTTTTGCTTTTGCAGGCAACACTAGGGACAGTGGAGCATGGCTGAAGATGACATGCCCCTGGTGACAACTGTTGGTCTTCATGCTTCTTGGAATATTACTGATTCTACTCTATGTTCAAACCATGCTGCTTCTCATCAAACATGAGTACTGAAGGGCCCACCTTCTGCTGTGCTGTGAAACTACATTAGAATCATTGTGCATGCCGTCCAGCCTTCAAACTGTGCACAGATGCCATTGCTAAAGCAGAATAGCACCCAACGTGAACATGAGCTTCACAGCATCAGCGTAAATACCGCGCTAAATGTCATGCAAAGTGCCATATGAGTGTGGTGAATTATAACTAAGGGTGTTAAATTGTGCATGTTTTAATTGGGTGTCAATGGGTAGGAGGCACATTACTGGGAATTACTAGTAAAAATAATATACACCCAGGTTAATTGCCCACAACTTTGTTATTCATTCAAGGGGATGTTAATGTAATCTTTTTAAAATTAATTTTATGGGAGGCAGGGATTGCCTGCAAAGCCAACATTCATTGCCCCTCTCTCTATGTTCTTGAGAAGTTGTTGGCAAGCTACTTAAGTGAACCATTGCTGTCCTCTTGCTGTTAGATGATCCCTCAGTGTTGATAGGTAGGAGACCCATCGGATCAGGTGGATTGCCATTTTCACATTCCCACTCGATCTCCTCTTTCAGTAGGGAGTAAAATCATTTGTGATATGTTACAGCCAATGTCGTACATTTCCCAACAGGCAGGAAAGTTTAAAATTGGCCGTAAGGAGTGTGTGTGTGTGTTTTTAGAGAAAAGAATGACCCCTCAAAATATCCATTGTAATGATTTGGAAGATTCTAATCTCCCTGCATTTTCCAATGGACTCCTGAAGACACATGGGATGTGTGGCAATTCCTCTCGCTGACAGGTACACTGCTTCAAATACTGTTGGGGGAATGAATTTTCAGGAACTAACAGCAGCGGTTAGGTCAGTAGCTCTGTGACCGGCTCTGAGGTTCAGCAGGTAAGGATGTAGGCAGGCAGAACAATAGTGATTGGAGTCTCCACAGTTAGGGAAACAGACAGGAGATTCTGCCATTGTAGAGGGGTGGTCAGGAAGTTCAGTAGCCATGGAAGAGATTCCAGGATTGTGTGTTGCCACCTGGGTGCCAGCATTAAGGATGTTATTGAGCAGTTGGAGAACATACTTAAGGGGGAGGGTGAACAGCCAGAGGTCATTGTAAATGCTGGTATAAATGACGTGAGTAGAGTAAGAGATGAGGTCAGGGATTCAGGTTTTCTGGATCATTGGGATCTCTTCTGACAGAGAGCGACCTGTTCAAGAGGAACAGGTTGCACTTGAACCAGCATCGTGGCAGGTGGTGGGATCCCATGCAAGACAGAGGCAGGAGAGAGGTTGGAATTTTGTGGAATGAGAGAAAGTTTAGTGGACAAGAGGGAAAAGGCAGGGAGTGAGGAAGAACTGTTAGTTTAAATTGTGTCTGTTTTAATGCTGGAAGCTTGTCAGGTAAGATGGATGAACTTGGGACATGGATAAATGTGTAATTAGAGTGTAGGGAAATTAGTAACCAGAAGATATAGGTTTAAAGTGAGGGGGAGAGATTTAACAAGAACTTGAAGGGTAACATTTTTTACACAGGGGGTGGTGGATGTATGGAAAGGGCTGCCAGAGGAAGTGGATGAGGCAAGTACTATTGTACTATTTAAGAAAAAAAATGGACAGGATGGGTTTAGAGGGATTGGGCCAAACATAGGCAGGTGGGACTAGTGTGGGTGGGACATTTTGGTCATCTAGGGCAAGTTGGGTCAAATGGGCCTGTTTCCACATTCTGTGACTCCATCAGAATTCTCAGAACGGAGGCTTTGACTGGATTATTGTGAATAAATCCTCTAATAGCTTTTCCCCTTTTAAAGGAAATAGTTGCAAACATTCTCCCTCCGTAACAGGGGACATTCCAGACACATTGATTTTGTACTGGACACAATGGCCTAATTTTTATCCAGCTCCTTTGTGCCTAATTTTGGGTCATTTTGTGGTTAGAAATCAAGCTTGCCATGGATTGGAAAAAGATTTATTTTCATACTTAAAAGAAAAACTTTGTAACAATGAGCATAATGTGAAGTCCCTTACTGCCAACAGATGGAATAAAAATGTTATTCTAATCACTGGGACTGAAACAAAGTTGCCATGTAGGATTCCTAACCTTTCCAAAATGACCCGAAGTTCTTGAATTGAGGGTGTCTGTCCTGGGCACTGCGCCCAGTATCTAAATAATTGGAGATGTGGGTCACCCATATGGGCATAGGTGAGGTCCTATGAATAAAATAGCATGAGATCAGAAGTCAATCAGGTTGAATGGCACATGATATGAGATTGCATGCATGGTAACACAGCTAGTAGAGCTGTTGCCTCGCATCTCCAGTGATGCGGGATCAGTTATGATCTCCAGAGCAGTTGGTATGGAGTTTGTGCATTCTCCTTGTGACTGCATGGGTTTCTCCTCTGTGCTCTAGTTTCCTTCCACAATTAAAACTTGAAGTCAGTAGGCTAATTGACTGCTGCAGATTAGTCTGAGTATGCAGGTGTGTGGGGGATTGATGGGAACATGGAGAGAATAAAATGGGATCACTTTCAGGTTGATGCCTGCTTGGTGCTTGGTGTGAATTCGATGGACAGGTGTCTGTGCTGTATGACTTGAGCTCTATGATTCTTCAACTCTTCTCACCCTAACACGTAGGATGGGCTCGTCACTGTTCAACGTTATCGCTCTCTGACAGCCACAACAATCTGGGAGTGCGGCGGGTCCTATTATCCTATTATCTGAGAAGGGGTGAGAGAGAGAGAGAAAGAATAAGAGCTCTGAGAACTGGACGATGCAGGCTGGGGCACAGGGCTATAGGGAGGTGAGAATGTGAACTTGAAGGGCCTGGAAATGGGAGAAAGAGAAGCTTTATTATAAGAATAAAATTAAAAACTGCAGATGCTGAAAATCGGAACCAAAACCAGAAAATACTGGAAATACTCAGCAATTCAAGAAAGAGGAACAAGGTCAATGTTTCAGGTCAGAGACCATTCATCAAACCATTTCTCTTTGAGCAGAAGGAACAGGGAGGTGAAGGCGAGGGAGGAAGGGAGGAAGAGAATTCGTTAAACCTGGTGATGTCACAGATAATTAAACAGTGAAGAGACTGTTTCCAATCTTCCAATGAATGGGGAACTAAAAGTTGTAGAATCGAAGGGACAGTGAAGGGTTAGGTCCTTTAATCAATATCTATCAAACTATGATATAGGACTCTACATATGACTATTGAGCTACAGACTAAAACATATTTTCATAGTTGCATATTTATTATTTGATTATTTGATAAATTGGCAGATGATTAACTGTCATATGGTCATGTATCACATATACCAGTTGTGATCAGACTGCAATGTGATCAGAGCCCCTGGAAATGACAACTCCTGATCACCATTGGAGTTTGCTGCCTCAGTTTCCCTTTGCTGTTGCTCTGACTCTGACTAACTGGTAGTACAGGTAGCAATCATGCAAATTGCAAGGGATCTTTCAAATTTGACTCCTGTCATAAAAGTATAATCTCAGCTCCCAATCCAGAAATTAATCTGATGTACACTTTAACTTCAGTTAGTTTGCCAACTTTCCACTCACACAGTTGAAAAGGTTTCATCACATGATCTGTAACTTGGCTCTCACACCAGGTTTCTGTTTTTTGGTGTCCAAATATCCTTCCTCACAGTTCTACACCTTCTTTCATCCAACTGGAAAACAGACCCTTCAGAATACCCAGCTGAGTGGTATGTGACTGTTGGCTGTTATTTTCAACACTATACAGTAGATGAATCTCCAGAACAATCCTGGTGGAGTTGATAAGCCCCCTTCACTGGATAAGTGAGATAAACTTCCTTCTTTGAGGGTGAGGTACCCTATTACTCTACCTGTGACATAATACATACATATCTCTCCTCTCCCATCTCCAACAGAATTGTGAATGAGTTTTTACCGAGCAAACTTATGATCACCTTCCTAGACAGACTGACCCACTACAAAACATTTTGCTGAGCAAGTTAGGGTTGCATTTGAGAAATGATGATGTTTTTATATCTTATTCCTGGTGTTTTCCCCTTTGGGAGGTTTTCAGTATTGCCAGTTATCTGAAGATTGTCAGGGATTCTGGATATCTGTTCGGTGTAACATAGTTAAAATAAAGTAAACGTGATTGAAATAAATATTTGTAATTTTTTTTTAATGATTTCCCCAGTTTGGTCTCCTCAGCCCATGAACACACTACCTGATCTTGGACACAATGTTTCAAATTGCATTTGTCTTGTATTCCCTGCTGGGTCTGAGGAGTGACTATCATGAGAAGTATCATACTTGCTGTCAAAATACCTTCGAAAAAAAATGACAAATTATTCACAGAACATAGAACAGGACTGATCAATGTTGTGTAGACATATATAAACTTATTTGAGCATCCATCTACTCTTCCCAACATCACACATCATAACCCTCTATTTAATTTACATTCATTTGCCTATCATGAAGTATTTTAAATAATCCTCTTGTACAAGCTTCCACCACCACCCTCGGCAATGCATTTCAGGTACCCTCCACTCTGTTTTAAAAAAAAAAGCCTTCCATCTCCCGAAAACTTTCCTCCACTTAACTTAAATAGATATCCTCTGGTATTGCCATTACCACCCTGGGAAGAGGTTGCTGGCTGTCCACCGTCTCTATGCTTCTCATAATCTGATTTAGTGGAGACTGTGAAGTGTAAACAGGGTTAAAACATGTTGATCCCTCTATTTACTAGTGGCTGGTTTTTCTGTAAAGCTGCTTCTCTCCAACAATGGGCTAACATCCAGACTCTGCTTGACCACCAACCCCACCACATCCCATGCCTTTCAGACTAACTGGCTTGCTCTCCAATTTGCTTCAACCCAGAACATTTCACAGATGTATCAATCAAGGGGGAAACGTGAATGGTTTGAGCTCAGAGAAAGTATTGAAGATAAAGTGAAGGTAGAAAAAGTCCTTTCCTGATTGCATTCACTATATGTAATGAATAAAGTACATCTTTTTTTAAAGTGAAAGGCATTTCACAAGATTCGACATTGATTCACAAGGAGCTATTAGGATCAGTGATTAAAAGTTTAATTGGAAGTTTTTTTTAGGGATTGTCTTTGATAATCTTTGAAAGATAGAAGTGGAGAATTTTGAAAATACCAGTCCCTCGGGTACAGGCAGTGAAGACAATAACAGAATGATGAAAATATGCAAAGGGCAAGAAAGTAGAAGGCAGTGGTCCAGACGAATCATGTTAATTTACATAATTTTAAGTGAAATTTCTTTTCAAAGTTCAAAGTTACTCTCAGAGAACGTATATTATTTTTCCTGTGGGCCGAGTTAGTTACGTTTGTTCAAATTGAATACTTCGATATTATTTTATGGTTGTAGTTTGGTTCTTCAATGACCATCAAGAAATGCTGTTAACTATTTTGATTAACTAGCAATGGGTTAGATCGAGACGGAATCAGGGTAAAAGACAGAGCGTTGGAAAATTGCAGTCATTAGCCAATATTTTACGCTTATTGCTCATTATTAGAAAAAAGTATTACATTTCTGAAACCCATCAGTCTTATAATTTCTCAAAGCACTTTACAATCAGTGAAGGACTTTAAAAATGTAGTTACCCTCGCAACATAAGAAGCTTAATAGACAAATGAAGCATAACAAAGTAATAAGGAGTTGGTTTTTATTTGATTGAAGGACAAATAATGGGAAGGATACTGAAACAGTCTCAGAACAGTACAGCACAGGAACAGACTATTTGGCCCCATGATTCTGCTGTATATGCTGTCAAAATCAATCTAAATCTCTGCTGCTTACACCTGATAGATATCCCTCTATACCCTTTATATTCATGTGTCTATCTAGACACCAAGACACAAGAGCAACCTGTCCGTGAACTACTCTTTGCAGACGATGCCGCTTTAGTTGCTCATTCAGAGCCAGCTCTTCGGCGCTTGACGTCCTGTTTTGCGGAAACTGCCAAAATGTTTGGCCTGGAAGTCAACCTGAAGAAAACTGAGGTCCTCCATCAGCCAGCTCCCCACCATGACTACCAGCCCCCCCACATCTCCATCGGGCACACAAAACTCAAAACAGTCAACCGGTTTACCTATCTCGGCTGCACCATTTTATCGGATGCAAGGATCGACAACGAGATAGACAACAGACTCACCAAGGCAAATAGCGCCTTTGGAAGACTACACAAAAGAGTCTGGAAAAACAACCAACTGAAAAACCTCACAAAGATTAGCGTATACAGAGCCGTTGTCATACCCACACTCCTGTTCGGCTCCGAATCATCTACAGCTCCTAGAACGCTTCCACCAGCGTTGTCTCCGCTCCATCCTCAAGATTCATTGGAGCGACTTCATCACCAACATCGAAGTACTCGAGATGGCAGAGGCCGACAGCATCGAATCCATGCTGCTGAAGATCCAACTGCGCTGGGTAGGTCACATCTCCAGAATGGAGGACCATCGCCTTCCCAAGATCGTGTTATATGGCGAGCTCTCCACTGGCCACCGAGACAGAGGTGCACCAAAGAAGAGGACTGCCTAAAGAAATCTCTTGGTGCCTGCCCCATTGACCACCGCCAGTGGGCTGATCTCACCTCAAACCGTGCATCTTGGCGCCTCACAGTTCGGCGGGCAGCAACCTCCTTTGAAGAAGACCGCAGAGCCCACCTCACTGACAAAAGACAAAGGAGGAAAAACCCAACACCCAATCCCAACCAACCAATTTTCCCTTGCAACCGCTGCAACTGTGTCTGCCTGTCCCGCATCAGACTTGTCAGTCACCAACGAGCCTGCAGCTGACGTGGACATTACCCCTCCATTAATCTTCGTCCGCGAAGCCAAGCCAAAGAAAAAAAAACTATCTAGAAGCATCTTAAATGCTACTATGGGATCTGCTTCCGCCACTGCTCCTGGCAAGATTGCCATTCAAGATGCCCCCACTCCCTGTGTAAAATATTTGCTTGACATATCTCCTTTAAACTTCTTCCCCCTCTAATGTATGATGCTTTTACCCTAAGATTCTGACTGTCTACCCTATCAATGCCTATCATGATTTTTTAAACATCTCTCAGGACTCCCTTTAGCATCCTGTGAATACTATCCACCAAGAGGATCTCAGTACTAAAGCCCAAAAGTCTGCAGACACCGTGAAAATACAATGCTGGAGAAATTCAGCTGGTCAAACGGTCTACTTTATGTAGCAAAGATAAAGGTACATAACCAATGTTTGAGGCTTGTGCCCTTCATCAAGGTATGAATAAATATTGGCAGGCACCCAAACAAAATGGTAGGGGGAGAGGAGTGGGGGAGAAGCACGGTCATCCTAAAGGCAGTAGGTAATAGGTGGATAAGGGAAGGAGGGCACACTGGCAAGCAGGGGGAGGAGGGATAGCTCAGTAAATGGAGAGGGAAGAGAGTGGAGAGCTGGAGGAAAGAAGTCAAAGGGAAGGGAGGGAGAATGGAGTGAAGGCTAGCAGAAACTGGAGAAGTCACTGTTAATACCATCTGGTTGGAGAGAGAGAGAGTGCCAAGACTGAAAGCCAAGTGCTGTTCCTCCAATTTATAGATGGCCTTGCTGGGATAGTACGTGAGGCCATGGACAGACATGTGAGCATGGGAGTCAGGGGCAGAACTGAAGTGTTTGGCCACTGGGAGATCCCTGAAATTGATGCTGACAGAATGAAGATGCTTGAAGGATCTCAGTTTAATGTGTTACTTAATAGGTGGCATCGCTAACAGAGCAGCAATCTCTCAATACCACACTGAAAGTCTTAGTGTAGATATTTACTGAAGTGGAACTTGAACCTGCAAAAGTGTCCTGCGATTAAATTTGACCCAATCTTTGGGGATTTAGGTTCCATTTCGCAACACATGAGCTGATATCCTACAAAAGCTGAGGTAATAGATTGTACATTTTAATTTGAGCATGACAGGCTGATGGAAAGACTCAAGTTGCAAGTGGAGTTTGTCTTTGAACATGACACCCATTGGGTGTACAGCAACATAGTGTTTCCTTTTGAACCATAGGCTGGTGTGGCTATACTTCATCAAGTAAAGCGAGATGAATTTGCAGAGAGTGACAAGTGCAGCTGTAAACTCTTATTGACCTTTACAAAATTGCCCTCAGGGCGGACTCAATATCTAATTTGATGTCACATTATCCTTTCCACTAACACTAACTACAAGCAATTTATTAGTACTTAACTCAAGACTTTATCTCATCATGGGGGCACAGTAAGAAACCTTATCACTACTTTGTTTACAAGGAACTACATGTGCCCAAATGAATGTAAGTGAGCCTTGGGTACACAACAATTGGAACTGAATTTTGGGCAGGGTTTGTGTCTGTGCAAAGACAAGGAAGATGCTAATATGTTCATTATCAGGCAATTAGTCTAATAGGTGCCCAAGTATAACTGGGAAATGCACCATTGATTAATGCACTTTAGTACAAGAGTGTGATGCCAAGAACATCACTACATAGATTGTAGCAGAGGTGTACTACTTTTAATTGGGCAGCACAGTTAGGACAATGCCATTACAACACCAGCGACCCGGGTTTGAATCCGCTCCTGTCTGCAAAGAGTTTGTACATTCTCCCCGTGACCTGCGTGGGATTTCCCCGGATGCTCCAGTTTCTTCCCACCCTCCAAAACGCATGGGGTTGATGGAATGTTAATTAGGTGGAATTGGATGACAAAGGGTTCAAAGGCCAGAATGGGCTTCTATCAAGCTGTATCATTAAAATTTAAAATATAAGTTTATTAAGCACAGGCATTATTGAGTTGAATTTTTTTAAAAAATCAAATGCTGGAAATCCTAAATAAGGACAGAAAATGCTGGTACACCCATGAACAGGCAGCATCTGTGGAGAGGGAAACAAAGTTAACATTTCAGTTCAGGGACCTTTTGGGTTCAATTTGATATTACAAACACTGTTTCTCTTTCTCCAGATGCTGCCCAACTTGCTCAACATTTTTATTGGACCTTGGGATTCGTGTTCTATTGGGTTGCTACCAGCATTATGGTGCTAATGTGTCATTTACCTTGAGCATAGCCAAGTGACTGTATCAATAGTCTGGAGTGAAAATCCTTATAAGTGTTAATGCAGTGAATCAATCTGTGAAAGAAGGTAAATCAGGATTGATTCACTTGAATCAGATAATATCCAAAAACTCCAGTAAGTCAAAGCAAAGAAATGGGATATAAATGAGTTGGCAAGCTGAAAAGCTCAGAGATGTCTGAATTAAAATGTGTGTATATAATTTAATAATATTTAACAGGCATCAAAAATGGTGCTTCCTCTAAAATGCATTGATATCAAATTCAAAGACAACATTCTTTAAGTAAGCAACTGTACATTCTGCCAGAGGTATAGCATTATCAGTTACGTGCAAATTCCTGAATAAACATCCATTTTATTCACAATAAATGCTGTTTCCAACTCCATTTAAAAAAAGAAGTGAGACTTTAATTTGAAACAATAATTTCTCAAATCATTTTCATTTTTTGCATTCACTGTGAAAACTCAGCTGATGGCCAGTGATGGTTAAATCCCTGTAATTTGTTGAGATCTATTTATTGCATGGAATAAAAAAGAATGAAGTTAGTTTCATTAACTGGAACAATGAAAGAAAAATATTAATAGCTCCTTTTCAGAATCTAATGCAAAAAAAATGCCTGATTAACACTGATAATTTTTTTTCTTTTTTAAATCTTTTTATCAATTTTCCACAAATTTTTTAAAACCAGAATAAAAGACAGAAAACATGAAAAAGTAATATACACTGTCCTTGAATATAACAATCAAGTACTTTCAAATTAATTTAACATTTCCATATATTGACAGTTACATTGAGTAAGGAAATAAAAAGTTAATGCATAAAACAAAAAAACATCTAACTCGAATGAAATAAAAGATTTTTTTAAAAACCCCAAAGAACAAAAAAAAACAACTGGTCAGTCCATTCTGAGAGTAATTTCAAAGTAAGTAGAAAAGAGATTTTTCCTGAGAAAACACAACACACGTGGAGAGAAAAAAACTAGAAGTGGTTCAATTTTGTTTATTAGTTTGCATCATACGAGAATATTGAATAAATGGTCACCAGGTTTTTCCAAAGTTAAAGGTAGTACCAAATGTCTGACTTCTAATTTTTTTCTGAATCTAAGCATGACATAATGGAGGAAAGCCTTTGAAGTAAAGTAGGTGGATTGCAATCTTTCCATTTGAGTAATATAACTCTCCTTGCCATCAATGTTGAAAAGGCTACTATCCTTTGGGATGAAGCAGGTGCAAAGCCTGATCCCAACACTGTGATACCAAAAATAGCTGTGAGTTTAGCTGTAAATCTAGGTCCAACACTTTAGTTAAAGTTCCACAAATATCTTGCCAAAAATTATCTAACTTTGTTCAGGACCAAACCATATGAGTGAAAGTGGCCTCTTCGGATTTACACCTATCACAAATATTTCTTATATTAGGAAAAATGCGGGGCAATCTATCCTCAGACATATGTGCCCAATGTGCTACCTTGAACTGAATCAAAGAGTGATGAGCACAAATTGAAGAGGTATTGACAAGTCAAAAAATTCTTTCCCATAAATCAACAGAAAGTAGCTGCTCAAATTCCAGTTCCCAAGCACCTTTAATTTTATCTTTGGATATAAGATGTAAATTAAGTAATCTGTTATAAATATTAATGATCAATCCTTTAACATTGGTAAATTACTCCTCTTTTTTTCCCAGCAAAAATCTATATTCTATCACAATACTGTGTTGAATAAATTATGGCCCATGAGCAGGTGCTGATCAATTGCACCCAATTGACCTACAACCCCAGCTATGTTTTGAACAGTTGGGGGAAACCAGAGCCCCCAGGGAAAACCACACAGACACAGGAAGAATGTACAAACTCTTTACAGACACTAACCTTGTCGCCCACAGTTTAATTCAAATAAATTATTATGACTAACATTTTAAATAAAACATGTATTTTGATGTTTTTCCATATCTTTATACCTTAATATGAATATCTGAAGTCTATTTGCATGTATAGAGCTATTTACATTGATTGCATCTTGAACCTGGCCAAGGTTGTTGGCTGTGTACAAACATATCTGGAATCTTTTAATGAAAGAAGTTTGGGGTTTAGATTTACACCCTCTCTCCCACATACTGGTAAAACACCAGACCAATAATGAATTGTGTCATAAACTACAGGAGTACCACAAGTGTGATTGCAAAGACAAGGTTTAACCAGATAAAGAATAAGCATCAGCTTCATATGACTGTTCCTTGGGGGTAAAACTTGCAATGCATTGTGGAAAATTATGTGGACCAAGATCATTCCCAAAATTCCTGAAATTATCCTGGAGTCTCTACATTGGGAATTGGGCAAAAATCAGTCACTCCTCCTAATGCAGAGAATGTTGAAAGAGGATGCAGGCAAGGGAAGGGCATCCAATGAGCTTGTCACAATGACACAACTTGTGGGTAATTTATCATTATAAAAGGTGGCAATCAGCCAACCTGACTTGCTGCAGTGGTATCAGAGGGAAGGGTAAGAAAGGGTTTGGGTGGGAAGTGGAGGGTAATGGTGGGAAGATAGAAGGGTTTTTGCCACGCCTTCTCTGCACATTGGTCTGCTTCCTTCTGGTAAACAATGTTCTTCATTCTTGAATTTTGTGGCTGGGTTTTATGCTGAAATGTCAACAATTCCCTTGACCCTGGCGACGGTGCCTGTGTCTGTGTGGTTTTCCCTGGGGGCTCTTGTTTCCTCCGACTGTTCAAAACATACCTGGGGTTGTAGGTCAATTGGGTGCAATTGATCAGCACCTGCTCATGGGCTATAATTTATTCAACATAGCATTGTGGTAGAGATTTTTGCTGGAAAAAAAATGAGGAGTAATTTACCAATGTTAAAGGATTGATAGTTAATATTTATAACAGATTACTTAATCTACATCTTGTATCCAAAGATAAAATTAAAGGTGCTTGGGAACTGGAATTTGAGCAGCTACTTTCTGATGATTTATGGGAAAGAATTTTTTGACTTGTCAATACTTCTTCAATTTGTGCTGCATTCCTCCAGCAGATTGGTTTTGTTTTTCCCCTCATTTTAACTATTTCCTCTATCAGGTAAATCTGTAAGAAGCAAGGTGGAGGGGGAGATGGTGAAGAGACTGACAATTGTCTTCAATGCCTGCCAAATGGCCAATGCAGCACTGTGCCAGGTGACAGCTGTAAAATATGAATCTAGCAACAGCCAGGTGAGCAGAGAAAGAAAAAAAATCACTGCTGTGGCTTAGAAGAAACCTCATATATCACGGTGTGTTCCTGGAAATGGAACTGGATATTTTGTGCAGCTTTCTATTTTAATGTGCTACTGAGATGGAGGATTGTTACCTGATACTATTAAAGTCACAGTAGACTGACTAAGTGTCAATGTCCCCACTCTAATCTAAATCCAAACATATCTCTGCACAACTTAAAATAAAACAACAGCATTAAAGCAAGTTCCCCTCAGCTCTCAGTGAATTACTCTTTGCTTTTAATAGCCTTAGTTAAAGTTTAAAAAAAAACAAGTCTTCAAATGTCCGTAATCAACTGAAGTTAAAAGAGGGGATGGGATTCATGCTATTGCTTTGTTGGGAGCAGGCAGGATCGAACAGGCTGAATAGCCTTGTTTTGCATCAAAGTGAGTGAGATGAAACCTGCCATTCATCTTACTTTTAAAATAATATAGTGATCTGGAATGTCCATATTTCCAAAGTTTATAGATAAAAATACATCTTCAAATTATATATAATATAGCAAGTAACCTTACAGTAGTTTTAGTGGTTCCACAGTCTGCTGTTTTTCCTTAAATATACATGTTCTACGTTTATATTCACCCAGCCTTTTACCCAGAGTAGGCGAATCGAAACAAAATTTAAGGCGAGAGTGGAGAGATTTAATAGGGACCTGAAGGATAACTTCTTCACACAGAGGGTGGTGAGTATAAGGGATGAGTGCCAGAGGAAGTGATTGATAATTGTAATGACTGAAAGGTATTTAGACAGATGTGCGGATAGGAAAAGTTTATAGGGCAATGTCAGGCAAATGGGACTTCTTTGGTCACCATAGACAAGTTGGGCTGAAGGGCCTATTTCCATGTTGTGGAACTCTATTTCAGATACACTGAAACTACACTACTTGTCCTATTTCCCCCTCAAAAAAAAATTCTTTAACCTCTTCATTATTTAAAAACAAAAGAATTCATCAAAACCAAAAGCACAGTCATAAGCCATCGTTATGACAATAATTAGTCTTCAGTCAATTTAGAGACGAGATTCTCTTTGAGGTTGCAAGACAACCAGGAGTTTCAGTTGTTGTGGCCATTTTTTAAAATTGAGGGCCAAGCACAGAAGGCTCTATGGCATTTCCTTTGGAACTCCACTTCCCCATACATCAACCAACTAAATTCTTTTAACCCTTACTACCATGGCTGTCAGTGTTGCATTGTGATGCTTGAAGACTCCAGTGTTGCTCCATCGGCCACAATGCTGGCCATATAGATCAACCAAATGAACATCCTTTACTGAAAGCAACCTTTCTCAAACTAAATGTCACAAAATGATGTACACTGGTTCTTAAAGATACACACCCAGTCATAGGTACTACACTTAACATCAATATCCAAAGTCACTCATGGCCAGCTACATAAATACTGTGGCTACAAGAGTGGATCAGAGGTTGGGTATCCTGTGGTGACTGTCTCCCTCCTGTCACCTTCAATCCTTGCCATAATCTTTACCACAAGGCACAGAGCAAGAGTGTGATGGAATACTTGCCATATACTTGAAAGAGTTCTGCTCCAACAACACTCAAGAGTCTTGTTACCTTTGAAGGCAAAGCAACCCACTTCATTGGCACCCCATCAAACAATCAAAACATAGACTTGACCACCACCAATGAACAATGGCTCCAAGGCATTGCCATCCACAAAATCCTCTGCAGTAATTTGGTCAGGACACTCTGAAAGCACCTCTCAAACACAGGAGCTCTTACTACCAAGGATAAAAGCAGTAGGTGTATGAAATCACCATCCACACCTGCAACATCCCTCTCCAACTCACACTCAGTCCTGATTTGGAAATCTTTCTCCAGTTCTTCATCATCACAGGCCTAAATCCTGGAATTCCTGAGCCAAGAACATTGTAGGAGACCTTTACCAGAAAAGCTGCAGTGATTTAAGAAGGCAGGTCACTCCCAAAGTATTAAGCGAACAGTAATAAATTCTGGCCTTACCAGCTCATGAACAAATGAAATCTTGAAATGCAATACTCTCCACTTGTTTGACTGAGTACAGATTTGTAACTCCCACAAAACTCATGAAGATCAACAACATCCAGGACAAAGCAACCTATTTAGTTGGTACACCCATTTGCTGCACAATTACTCTCTCAGTCCACCACAGGTATGTTGTTGTATTTCACTGCTTAGATCACTCTGATGTGACTTCTCAGACTTGCAACCTCGTTGGCTAAAATATCAAAGGCTGCAGGTGCATGGAAAACCACCACAACAATGTTTCCAACCAAATCACACAAATATCCTGAGGGGTAAGTCCATTCATCACTGGAGCACTGAAATCATCCAAGCTTCCTAAACAATAAGATTATGTGAGTATAGAAGGACCACAGTGGTTTAAGGAAGTGACTCAACACCCCAATTTCAAGATTCATTAGGGATGAACAATAAATTCTGACCATGATAGCAGAGGCTGGTTTACAAACAATGAATTTTAAAAAAATAATAGCTTTCTAACTTGCTCATTGCAATTTTTAGCTTCCACTCCATTTCAGAGGACCCCAGTATTCTCTGTAAATGCTCTGGTCAGCGAGTTTCATTCACAAGGTATCGTCAGGGTCACACTCCATGCTTAAGCTCCTGACATTGGTCAAGTACTCATGATTTCTTAAGTCAATTATTGAGCACAGGAGTGCTCCTGGTCCAGGAAATAATAGTTTATGCATTCAACCTCTAAATATCCATGCGAGACATAAATTAACATTTTATTTTAATTTGTTCTGTTGTTCCAGTCTTGCTGCCCAGCTTCCCTGCATTCTGTAAAAAGTTGACTCGTAATCTAAAATTGATTTTCAGATCTAAATTTAAATTTAGACATACTGCACAGTTACAAGCCCTTTTGGCCCATGAGCCCATTCTGCCTAATTACACCCAATTGACCTACACCCTCCCCCCCCCCCCCCCACCCCCCCAGTACAAACTCCTTACAGACAACGTGGAATTTGAATTCAAGTCTCAATCACTGGTGGTGTTGTACTAACCATTACGCCACCCCAACTCTATCCAATGATCTATAGATAGTGTAGGGATGACAACACAGGGTATCTACTGTGCAGCACACCAAACCCTGCAGGAATCAACTGTGATTGCCATCCTATACTTGGATGTCTAGAATTTTAAAAAATCTGTTGGTGTTCTCTCAAATTATTTCATGCAGTGACTAGTGAGACTAGATACTTGAATAACACTACTGTCATTCTTAATTCAGAGAACCAGCACAAATAACAGACCCTTACAGCCTATGAGCCGATGCCACCCACTGACATCCATGTGACCAATAAACCTACTAAACCTGTATAGTCACAGAAAATTTGCAGGATATTCTTTTGAACCTCACTGAGACCAGCCATATCTTCAACCAAGGGTGAGCTATGACATTTTGCTGTCGTATTGGTCCCTTGTACAGAAACAATGATGACCACAACTCTAAAAAATGGATAATGGAACATTTCGTGTTCTTAATTTTTCAAAAGTTCCCAAAAGTTTCACATTGGAAAGAAGCTCCTTTATTTCAAAAAAGGAAGAGGTTCAAACTACACAGCAGCTTGTTGAACAGCCAGCAATGGGAAAATGTTAGAAACTGCTATTAAAGATTTAATAAAAGACATGGAAAAATATTAAGGTAATGAGAATTCATGATACATTGGAATTCTTTGAGGAAGTAACATGCCATAGATAAAGGGGAACCATTGATTGTACTAAAAGTAGATTTCCAGAAGACATTTGATCAGGTATCACATGAAAGGAAATAAAAGCTCATGATATGGAAGGGAATGTATTCCTGTGGATTGAAAATCTGCTGGTTAGCAAGGAGTCATGAGTGACATGGAATTGGTACTGAGATTTCATAATTTTACAATGTATGTAAATGGCCGGGATGAAGACACTGAGGTATGGTGGTAAATTTGGTGAATAAACAAAAATAGGACAGAATGCAAGTTGTTAAGGAGGAAAAACAATGAGGGTGCAAAGAATGGGCAAAGATCTTATAAACTAAGTGTAAAATGGTGAAAGGTCATTGTGTTTATGAGAAATTGTAGAATTCTGAGCATCCTCGTCCAAAAGGTTTGGATGTCTGCACACAATTAGGAAAGCCAACAGAATGTTACAATTTATCACTGGGGAACTGAATTTAAAAAAAAACACTAGTTGTATTTGAGGCATTAGTGAGACCAGGTCTACAGTACTGTATTAGTATTAGTCTTGTTTGCAAAAGGATGTTAATGGCTTGGAAGAAGTTCAGAGGATATGTGCTGCAATAATACCTGGAATAGGTAGATTGTTTGGTTAGATAGATTGGGCTTGTGTCTGCTGGAGTTCAAGATAGTGAGATGGAATTTCTTGACAAGATGGCTGTGAGACATTGTTTCATCTTGTACAAGAATCTATCTAGACCTAGGGATAAAGAGGTTAAAGGTAAAGAGTCACAAAGATGACATAATTTATTTTCTTTCAGATCTTTGGATTTATTTTCATAAAATAGAAGCAGGAACTTTGAATATCTTTAAGGCATCGATATATATTTTATAAGGGGGTGAAAGGTTGTTCCAGCAAGACAAGAATTAAAGGCTGAGCTTACAATCAGATCAGCCATGAAGGGGTTAAATGTTGGAGCTTGTTAAAGGATCTGGAAGATCTAGTCTTATCACAATTCCAATGGTCATGCCTTGGCTTGAGTGTTCATATTGTTCTCTGAAATACATTGTTTAAACACTGTTTACATCCTGGGCCCTTAGAAAACACCATGGGCATTGTTCACTCAGCCTTTTATGCCATCAGGTGATGAGTGAGGTGCCTGTTCATGATGCTGTGAGGTGTTGTTTGTTGCATTTCAAGATAGTGACTCCACCTCTAAACCAAAGAAGAGGCAGTGAATTCTGGTACCCCTGCTGATCTCAAGCCAGGCTTGTCAAATATAATATATTCAGGTTGTCCCTTGGAAACGATATCAAGAGGGTTCAATTTGGAATCACATACTGCATATCGCGCATGGCTTATGTTAAGTTGTAAAACCCTCAAAAATCACTCAAAAAATGGGGGTTGACATATGCCAGATATACATTTGAAACCATAAATTCAGGTTAAAAACTGTTTGACGCTGATTCATTGTATAAGTCGACCCTGGAAGTGCCTCCCCACCGCCGTTCCCCGACACCTCCCCACTGCCAGCGGCGCCATGACCCACCCAGACATTCTACAATTATAGAGCCCAAGGTCGCCACTCCTACCTGGAAACCTGAGGTCATGGCTCCTGCCCTGTGTGCTGAGGTTCCCATTCCTGCCCAGTAGGCTATTTTTTAAAACTTTTTTTTTACTTCCTTATGCTAATTTACAGCTTTGTTAGTTGGCGATTGGGGTGTTTTAAAAAATTTTGGGTTATGGCTGAGAGGCCACGTCAGCCTGAAAATTGAGGTAGACATACGCCAGATATACCATAAAACCATTAAAATGAGGCTAAAAAAAAGGGGGTTGACCTATCTGCCGATTGACATGTATGCCGAAATATATGGTATTTCATTTGCTGGTGAGTGGACTCGGCTCATTGTTTCCTCTGGGATCATCTTTTCCTTTAACAGTGATACAATATTGATGTTTTCTTGACAGCTTATGAAATCTCTTAGGTCAAATACATAGTGTCTTTAAACTAATGGATGATGATCCATTTAAATATTAATCATCTTACGACCACAGATGGAAAAAGCTTCAAATTGATCAAGGCAAGCAATGTTGAAAGTTTTCCTTAATCTGTGTTCATCTTGTCTCAGGTACTATTAATGCAGTAACCAGTTTTCCATTCTGCAGTACCCACGTTAAGGTTCATAGTCTTGTAGAATGGCATCTCCCTTGACATTCTTCTTTCTTTGGCTTGGCTTCACGGACGAAGATTTATGGAGGGGTATGTCTACGTCTGCTGCAGGCTCGTTGGTCCGATGCGGGACAGGCAGGCACGGTTGCTGCGGTTGCAAGGGAAAATTGGTTGGTTGGGGTTGGGTGTTGGGTTTTTCCTCCTTTGTCTTTTGGCAGTGAGGTGGGCTCTGCGGTCTTCTTCAAAGGAGGTTGCTGCCCACCGAATTGTGAGGCGCCAAGATGCACGGTTGGAGGCGAGATCAGCCCACTGGCGGTGGTCAATGTGGCAGGCACCAAGAGATTTCTTTAGGCAGTCCTTGTACCTCTTCTTTGGTGCACCTCTGTCTCGGTGGCCAGTGGAGAGCTCGCCATATAACACGATCTTGGGAAGGGGATGGTCCTCCATTCTGGAGACATGACCCACCCAGCGCAGTTGGGTCTTCAGCAGCGTGGATTCGATGCTTGCGGTCTCTGCCAGCTCGAGTACATTCTTAGTACCAGAGATTTAAGAACGTTAAATCTCTCACATATATCTGCAATCCCAAGAATGTAAGCCTCATATTGTTTCTTCTGATAGAGAGAGTTAAATTCACAAGTTTACACTGCTCTATTTACCACTTGTGTTCCTGGTATTGTCTCAGTATCTTACATTACTGAAGGATAGCAAGTAATGTAACTCAACAACCTTATTTGTTAAAGAACTTACATTGTAGTAAGCAACATTTCTTTATTTCGACAGAGAGTACCAACTTCTAGATGATTCTATGGAGTTAGATGATCTCTACACTGAAACAATGTATTGTAGTCAACTGCTACAAAGAAACACGCACACAGTTGTGGCAGATTAAGCTCACTCACTTTATTAGGGCTGGAAAAGTTATACTGTTCAAGTTCCCGCCGTTTTTGCTGATTGACTGAGTCATCCATATGAATAACAATAGCGGGAGGGAACATCCATGCATATGAAGGCCCTTCTTTCCCAGCCTGTTTCTGCTGAGTCAGCTGGGCAGCTTGACCAATGCCATTTTAGGGCTGTTGGTCTGATGCTGCCCCAGCTTTTACCCTCTCTGGTTCATTGTCCTGGTAGTCGCTTTAGCGATCTCTGTCCGTGTCTGCTGCCGCGCGATGTGCCGGCCCAATCTCCGCAATTGCAGGCTGCCACAATATAAGTTTCATAGAGACTAATTGTTAGATGCTACAATCCTTAAAGTAGTCTCAACTAATGTCATCTGTTTAACATCTTTCATTTAATAATAAAAGGGTAAAATACTCATTCAAAATTACTGCCCAAATTCAGCAAAGGGTTCCAACCTGAAATTGCAACCATTCTTTTTCTCCCACTGGTGCTACTCCAGTGGATTGTTATTTTCTTCAGACTTCCGCATTTGAAGTCTCCTGCGCTTCACTTGAACACAATGTTTTCAAGATTCCTGGGCCAATGGACCAGATCTGGAGTTGCATTCTTGTAACTCACTGACCACTGTACTGATCTTGTTGTGCAAGGTTAGCGATTCAAGCTCGCCACATCTTCTTCTGCCAAGCAGGTCTCTGAGGTCTTTGTGAAGAAGTGCTGTTTCCTCTAATATGGGATCCTCTCCTTTATTTTGACTTGGGGTGGGATAGGTATTGACTGAACACTGCCTTAGGCCACTTCTGGAGCTAGCCACACCTGTGCTGTGTGTTGAACTCTTAATGGTCAAGTCAAGTTTATTGTCATCTGATTGTATCAGTGCAACCCAATGAAACAGTGTTCTTGGTCCTTGGTGCAAAACATGCAGACATACAACCAGATATAACACACATATAAACAATATATATGTAGGACAAGTATTTAATCTCTACAAATAAATAAATAAAAAGTGCTTCATGAGCATGAGGATCTCGGATGGTCAGTAAGAACAATTCTTAATGGTGAGTCTTTGGCAGTCTGTTGCGGTAAGAAGTTTGTCTGTCTTCTTATAGATGTTATACTTCTCCACTTGTATGGTTCATGTCATTCTTTGCAATGTATTGTTTAAGCTCTGTAAAGCATCCTGGGCCCTCAGAAAATACCATGGGCACTATTCACACAGCTCTTTTATGAAACAGGTGCTTATTCATCATATAACAGGATCAGTACTGCGAGGTGCTGTGCTTTGTGTTTCAAAATACTGAAACAGTGGCAAATTCAGGTGCTCCTGACAATCTCAGGCCAGGCTTGCCAAATATATTTCAACTTTTTAGTCATTTTGCTTTAACAGTCATATTGGTGGGTGAGGAGTTCATTCATTTACTCATAAGTCTCTTCAAAGGGCTCTTTGACCACACTATTGTGGAAGGCTTGTATATTAAATGTTTTTGTCTTCCTTATGGTCCCATGGCCAACTTTCCATTATTCTTGGGCCTTCTATCGCTCTGTGAAAACTTAGTTGGTGATGCCTGGTGGTCAAAGAACCCATCCTTTCAGAGGTTCACAAAGTTGTCTGCAGTGAACAGATGTTCATTGTCAATACTTCAGCAGGCGACGTCAGACAAGCTTGCAAGCAACAGTTGGGGAAAGTGTAGCTTCTAATGCTTATCTGATGGCAAAAAAAAGAACAGTAGACAGTCAAATGTTTCATTTCTGAGTGGTAGCAATGTGCTTGTAATGCAGCTAATGCATTCTCCAGGGTCTTGTTAATGGGTATTGTGATAAGGCATTATGCTCTAGTTCTCAGTTAGATTCAACCACTTTGTTACAGTTGCCTACTCTGTCTTTGCCAATTCAACGTGTAGCACACGTTTTCTCAATTTTCCCTGTTAATTGCATGGAAATTTAGCAGCAATCTGTTGCATCCTATCCCAGTCATATCACACAGCTAATTTTCTCCTACGTTATTGAAAGATTTCATGCCTGCCATTTACTATGTCAATTCAGGTGTTGGGTCCTCATTTTATAGTTTCATTAACTGGTACTTCTCTTTCTCAAAATTACTGGGATAGCCGATGACTTAAAGCATCAAAGGTAATTTATCTGTAAACAGCTTACATTATACAAAGCAGCACTTTCTTTGTTAGCCCTAAATACCGAGAAAGTGAATTTCTGGAAGCTTTCACAGATGTAGGTAGACCCTGTCACCTAAACAATGTATTGGCAACAGAGAGCAGTTGATCTCATGCCACAATTTGTAAATAGTCATACAGAGTCCTTCAGCACAGACAGGTCTTTTGCCTCACCAAGTCTATGCTGACCATTGTACTTAACTATAGTAGTCCCATTTGCCCTCATTTAGTCTGTAGCTTTCTGTGCCTTGGAGCTTCAAATGCTTTTCTAATGCCTCTTAAATGCCCCCATCTCCTCCTCAGAGTGCATGTTGTGCTGTCAACTAGCTCTCCATACTTTCCTAGTATTGTCGAGAGATGCATCTACACTGTTGTCAGGTCCAAAATAAACCATTATCAGAACCCTGTCTCCATCTATGATTTATTCCAACACCAAAGTAGATTCTATGGGCTCCTTCCCCAAATGCTGTAATTAATTATCATTTTGTGGACTTTAGTAAAGCTTGACGAGAAGGGAATAGTCTTCTCAGTGGCCAATGCCTCTGCTCCCTCAGAAACTTGCGGAAATTTGGCATGGCACCAACTTCAGGGTGCTTCAGTGTCAGATGGGAACAGCTCCACCCAAGACTACTACAGGGGGTTACTCATGACACAAAACTCCCTCCCCTCCATGGGTAACTCTTGTTGTCTCAGAAATGCAGTCAACCCAGCCCAGATAAATTCTCTTCAACCCCTTCCTGTCAGGAAGAAAATTCATCAGTTTTCCGCAATTAAACCTTTTTGGCTTGATTTTGTAATTTTTTAGAACGAATAACGGGAGTAAGATTCCCACAGGATCTAGGAGATGTTAGAGGAATTAAACCTACATTAAAATTGAATATGTATTAAGTAACATTTATTCTAATTGCCTTGGCAATTGCTAGAAAATGTATTGCTATAACTTGGAAGTCGGATGCTGATCTGGGAATGGATAGATGGCATGCAGAAGTTTGGAGTTGTATTCCACTGGAGAAAATTACTTATAATTTAAGAGATAAATATCATGCATTTTGTAAAATATGAAATCCATATTTACAAACTGTTGGTATTAAAATTTAAATGAATCTTGATCAAACCCTTTCTCTTATATCTCTCCATGAATATTTATGTGAGGTACTCCTTTGTGGTTTTTTTTTGTTCCTCTTTTTCTTTTTTTTTAGTTTGTAGGGGGTTGGAGGATTTTAGGTGGTTTTACTTTCTTTTGGTTTTTTTTAAATTTTCTGTTTTTATAAAACACCACATGTATCTCGATTAAGTTTGAATTTTTGTTACATGTTTCCTAGTGGCTTTATATTAAAGAAAATATTTTTTAAAAGGAAGAAAATTCACCACCTGATTCAAGGGTTGTTTCTTTTCTGCTATCAGACTCCTAAATAAACCCCAAAATGGTAAAATTATATTGCTGCCTTTGCCCGCACCAACTGATCTCTCTCTCTCAAGAACACAGCACCTTGTACCGTGTCTTACTTGTTATACTTCATATAAGATATCTACTGGTCTTCCTCTCAAAGTACCTGTCACTGCATCTCCCATGATGACTATAAACTTGATCTTGACGTTGATGCAGCGAAAAGGTGCTTCATAACTGCCCTTCACACTGAGTGAAACACATACCGATGTCCCTACAAGGGTCTGCCTGAAGTGACCCTTGGAAAGCGGCTGAATTCAACCTTGTGCCCAAATCTATACCGCAGTACTGGTGAACTCAGAGAAACGTGGCGCACCTTCGAATTTTCTCCTACTTTCTCAAAGAACGTTGCCCCACCAAGACAGTTGAAAAATTCGCTCCAACCGCACGCCAATCTCTCTTTAAATAGACTCCCTGAGTGGTCAGAAAGAGAAGATCAACACCTTATGAAGCAACATGACCTGGGTGCCGTTATCGCTGCGCTTGATCAGACTGAAAGGAGAGACAAAAGTTAAAAGGAGTGGCGTGGGGGGGGGGGGGTTGCCCGGGTTCCCCACTCCTTACTGCAGCCCCACGTACCACATCACAGCGAGTTGTGAAAAAGTTCGGCAAGTTGGAGAACTTCAATTCAAATCTCACCCCTCACCCCCGGTCTCTTTAATATGCCAGAAAGTCATCATGTTGCAGGGAGTTAGGCACGGACGGTGTCCAAAGTTATTTCTTATCAGGTTGATATGAAATCGCTGGCATGAGGGTTGTTGTTTAGCTGGGCCCCTCCGGGTGATGACGAAAGCAGCTTTGTGACTGCAATGCAGAATTACAAGGGAAGGATCCTGGAGTTGTTGGACCAGGCGCCCGGCACCGTGTTTCGCAGTGTACGCGGAGACTGGGGCAGTTAAAGCAGCGGCGGGCGTGAGAGTGGAGGGAAGGGAGCGAGGGGCAGGGATCACTGTGTTCTCACTCAGCCCGCAGCTCTGCGCTAACTGAACATCCGCAGTTTCAATCTGGGCACCTTGTTGGCTGGCTCAGGAAGCTGGGCTAAGTCATCTTGCCGCGTCGGGAGGGTTGAGAGAGACGCGCATCCTCCAGTCTGCACTCACCACTCTCGCATCTCCACCGCAGGCACATCTAGCACGTCCCGCGGTATGGCCACTGGAGAAGCGCCTTTGGATCTGGTGGGAAACGAATCAGCGAGAATCTCCCTGAGTAGATTAGTGGTGGTGATTCTAATCGGTAAGGAGGAAACTCGATACCAATTGCATTGACTGATTCATTTAAGAATCAGCTTCTCTTGCATCTTAATGTTGAATAAGATTTGGAATTCTTTTCAATGGGCATGAATTTGGAAATTGTGGCGCCTGTCGGTTCGATTTTTTGATCGATTTTTGTTTTATTTGTGTTTTGCTGTTTGAGGAAATCTCACGGATTGATAGAGTTTAAATATCAGCCGATCTCAGTAACTTTGACCAAAGTTCTAATTGGGACCCACCCGAGCCCGGGGCTGGTTCGCCCGCTCTGCGCTTGGAGGAGCTCGTTGCTTTAAGTTTAAATCAGGTGGGGGGGGGGGGGGGGGGTGGCAGGGCCGTGTCCTGCACCACTTCCAAAAATAGACCTAGAAAGCCTCCAATTACGGCGAATCGGCCTCTGCCTATCTCCCCACTGAGTTCTGGCGGAGCAGATCCCAAACCGAATGTGTGTTTACATTTGATTCCAGTTTTCAATTGAAAAGAGGAATTGGGAGCCTTGTTTATGATAGGATGAGATTTGGGAGGAGCAGGTCTGCACTTGATTGGAGGGTTGGGGGGGGGGGGGGGCAGCAAGGAAGACTTTCCGTTCCTGTGTACATTGTACAGTGTGTATGACAACGAACATGATTATTGACATAATCACCTGGAAATTAGTGGGTATGGAAAAGCTCTTCAACTCTGTAGGCTTCCCATTTCATTAAAATTCAGTGGTGGGAAATATCGAATCTTCCTTCACTGATTTGGAAGCTCGCATCTCAAGGAGAGAACTTTGCCTGTGTATATCGGTTGGTCGCGCACCCATTGCTATTTTGGACAGGGCACTCCCCTTACTTTTTCCTCAACGTGGTAGAAAGAATAAAGATCACATCGCTTTATTATCAACCCCCCCCCCCCCAAAAAAAGATCCTTGGTTAAGATGGTTAGTGCCATCTGCAGGAGAATTTGATTTCCTGCTCGCTTATTTGCCCCGTAATATATTCCGTTTCTGTCCATTTGCTGATGGTTGCGTGTGATTTAGTTCATCCGGCCGTGTCCCAAAGGTACGTTGGCAAACTCCAGCCCGAAAACCCTCACCAGATTCATTTTCACATCATCCGCTTGTTTTCAAATCAAACAAGGTTGGACAAACTTGGGTTGTTTTCCCTGAAGCAAGAGGCTGAGGCAACCTGAATGAGGTGTAGAACATTAGAAGAGGCATAATTGGAGTCTGTTTCCCAGAGTGGAGATGTTCAATACTAGCGGGCATTACTTTAAGGTGAATGGGGGCAAGTTTAAAGGAGATTTTCGATATTATTTTAAATCCCCATAGACTGATCCATGATGCACACTGCCAGGGAAAGTGGTGGAAGCAGATCTGAAAGCAGCATTTAAGAGGCATTCAGACAGGCACAGGGATAGGCAGGAGACGGAGGGATGTAGACCTCCAGCAGACAGATGAGATTGGTTAAAATTGGCCTCAGAATCGGCATAAACCTTGTTGGATGAAGTGCTGCGCTGTTTTATGTTCTAAATCTTTCCTCATCTCACTCACTCCCTATACCTGTAATCTTTTGTTAGCCCAATAACTCTCTGTGACTTCTATGTTCATCCAAGTGTGCCATCTTGTACATGTCCCATTTTGATCTTTCAACTATAGTTGAACATGGGGCCGTGATTTAGACATGTGTGTTTTGGTTGAGCTCTCCATGAAGAGTACTGAATAGACAGTTAAAACCTTGAAAATCAAGATTCATTTCATCCAAAATGGATAAAACTAGCACAAAGAAGCCAAGGCAGCTGAGAATAAAGATTGAAGATGCTCCTATTCATCCAGGAACATAGGGAAAAAGTCCAAAAGGGAGGAGTGCAAAGATGACAACAGGACTGGCAAACCAGGCAAAACTGGGGAGTCAGGTCAAGAATTGAGCATCATCCTGGAAAAAAAATGGAAGAGTAACTGATTCATAAGTGTTGAAACGATGATGAGAGAT
Organism: Narcine bancroftii; assembly: GCF_036971445.1. Classification (NCBI taxonomy): domain Eukaryota; kingdom Metazoa; phylum Chordata; class Chondrichthyes; order Torpediniformes; family Narcinidae; genus Narcine; species Narcine bancroftii. The sequence continues at coordinate 108,466,911 of NC_091476.1, read as the reverse complement.
GTGACGGAGAAAATGACCAAAATAGAAAGATGGTTGAAGACCTAATGGAGAGAATGGGTCAAGCAGAGTTTGAATTTATGGAAACACATGAAAAACTTGAGACTTTGGGAAAAGAAGCAAAAGAATGGGAGTCGGATAAACAAGGACTGCTGAACAAAATTGACCATATGGAGAACTTTAGTCCATAAAATAATATCTGAATCATTGGACTAAAGGAAGGAATCGAGGGAAGAGACCCGGTGAACTTTTTTTCAAAAATGGATCCCACAAGTGTTGGGAGAAGACAAATTTGGAGAAAAACTACATATCGAAAGAACTCACGGAACACTCGGACCCAGAAGAGCTGGCAACCAGACACCAAGACTAGTTCTGGTGAGGCTTTTAAGTTACTGAAAACAGGAGTTAATTCTGGGAGCAGCATATGATTAAGCAGAATAATGGCCTGACCAAGGCTGATCATGAAAATGCACTATTTTTTCAAGACTTTAGCCTGACCCTGATTAAACAAAGAAAAGAATATGAAGATGTGAAAAGACATCTACATGCTTAAAAACTTGAAATACTCAGTGATATATCCTGTGACTTTGAGGGTCGAAGTAGCAGAAGGGAACCAGCAGTTTTCTAAGACCAAAAATGAGGTAGAAGACTTTCTGTGATTTATAAATAAAAAAAGATCAAGTTTACGGAGGGAGAAGATTGTGAAAATATTTATAATGGTACTAAGTAAAAGTGTTTTTTAATTTTTGCGAAACTCTCTTGTATTTATTGTTTAAAAGTAAGGTGGATAGAAGTCCTCAGAGAGAGCTCAGGAAAAGGAAAAAAAAATCAATGAAAAGTGGTAGCAGGGTGGAAACCCCCTTCTAAAGGGGATAATGGTACCTAAAAAGGAGTAGCAAAAAAAGATGGCACCAAAGGAATGGGTTCTTCTTCCTCGAGAGGTTCTGCGGGCTTTTGGGGTTCTACATATATGTCACTGTCAGGGCAGTAACATTGTGTGTTTTTTCTTAAAGGGGAAGGCTCACTTTATTATTTAAAGAGTCAAAAATACTTTACTGTTAAAAATATTGTTTTAAAGAAGAATATAGATAGAGCATTAAAATTTATTAGTCTTAATGGCGTTAACGGGAGAGTAAAGAGAAAACATGTCTTGGTATACCTAAAAAAATTAAAGTCTTCTTACAAGAAACACATCTTACCAAATTGGAACATGCAAAATTAAAAAGAGGTTGGGTGGGACAAGTAATATTATCTTCATTTGAATCAAAAGTAAGAGGCGTAGTGATTTTAATTAATAAAAATATACAAATAATAATATGAGACTTTAATCAATCAAGCTGGAAGATTTGTAATGGCACACTGTAAAATTATGCAGAATCATGGATGTTCATGAATATTATGATATTCATCAGAAGGCTTTATGAAGGATATCTTTTTAAAAACCACAGGGGGAAGACAAAATATATTGATTAGAGGAGATTTCAATTTTTGTTTAGATCCAAAATTGGACAAATCAGTGAGAACAGTAACAGAGGCAAAAGCTGCAAAAACAACATTGTCATTTATGAAGAATTTAAATTTAATTGAGGCGGCCCAACCCCTTAGAAAGAAACTACTCATTCTATTCAGAGGTACATGATTCACAAACAAGGATTGACTTATTTTTAATGTCTGCCCAGCGACAATGTAGAGTGGTAAAAACAGAGAACTTGGCAAGACTTTTATCAGACCACTCACCATTAACTTTAACTATTATGGTAATGGAAAAGCATGTATAGATGGCGTCTTAAAGCTACGCTATTGAAGATTAAGGATTCTTTTGAATTTATTAAGAGACAGATAGAAATATTTTGTGAAAAGAATCTTCCTTCCACTGACAGTTTTCTAATATGGACTATGCTTAAAGCTTATCCGAGGAGACAATTATTTTTTACACTAAAAATCTTAAGAGAAAATATGCAAGAGACTTGGATGGTTTAGAGAAGGATATAACAAAATTGGAAAAAGAATATCAGATATCAGAAACACTAGAAAAACATAGAAAATTAGAGAACAAAAAGTTACAATATAGCACACTACAAACATATAGAATGGAAAAAATGAATTAAAAACTAAACAAAAATATAATGTACTAGGAGAACAGGCACATAAAGTGTTATCATGCAGGTTAAAGTAGAGGAGTCATCCAGAATGATAAATGCAATAGAAAGGTAGCAACCCATTAAAAACCTTATCATACAGGCCAATATCACTCCTGAATGCAGATTATAAAATTCTAGCAAAGGCTCTAGCCAATAAATTGGGTGAATAGTTACCAAAATTAATACATCCAGATCAGATCGAATTTGTTAAAGGAAAACATTTTTCAAATAGTCTAGGTACGTTATTTAATATAACACATATGGGAAAAGTTGAAGAATGGTCTTTCTTATATAAAACCTTAGAAAATTTGGTTTAAGAATGACATTTATAAATTGGATAAAATGCTCTTTGTCATAAGCCACAAGCTAAAATTATAACTAATAATCAAATGTCATCCATTTTTCCATTGAATAAATCAAGTAGACAGGGTGTCCCCTATCTCTAGCATTATTTATACTAGCTATTGAACCCCTGGCAGAGATTATAAGAGATCCATACATTAAGGACTTCACAGTTGGACAGGAAGAACATAAAATCAGTTTATTTGCTAATATATATTTCTGACCCAGCTGACCATTGATAAGATTACAAATAATATTAGAAAAATATGGAAGAATTTCAAGATATAAAATAAAACTTTGATTATGAACGATATCAAAAAGGTAGTAGATTTAATTGGAAGAAGGATGGAATTAATATTTAGGAATAATGATGGATAATAATTTACAGAATTTACATAATCTTAATTATATCCCTTTATTAGAAAAAAAAGAAAAAGATTGACAGAAATGGAAAGATCTGCCAATTATATTAATAGGAAGGGTAAATTGTATAAAAATGAAGGTTATTGCAGGACTACAGTATTTCTTTCAATCGTTGCCTATTACGCTAACTAAAAAATTTATTTAAATTTTTACATAACGAAGTATCAAGAATTGCACTGGAAAAGAGATTATAAACTGGGAGGACTTAGACTTCTAATTTTTAATAAGTATTATCTATCATCTCAAGCAAGATTTTTATCATCTTTCTTTGAAGAAAACAGTCCCCCTTCATGGATTCGAATGGGAATTTATTTATAAGTGGAATATTAAGTCAATAACAAAAAAATGAATAATCTTATATTAATGCACGATTAGAATATGGCAAGAAATAATTGAATGTATCAAGATAAAAGCAGATATATCACTGAGGACACCATTATGAAAAAATGTACTCCTGCCTCTGAACCAGGATAACAAAATATTGAATCTATGGTATAACAAAAGAGTAAGGTATGTTGATGATTGTTACATGGAAGGATCTCTTGTATCTTTTGAATAATTAAGAAATAAGTATGGAATAGCTGATGAGGCATTCTTTTGCTTTCTCCAGAAAGATGGGACCAAACTTGGTCCCACCTGAAATTAGTAAGATGGAACAAAGGATTTGGCTAGGGGGACACACCTAAATATATATCTAAGATGTACTTTGCTCTCCAAAATGAAAGTGAAAAACCAGGTTTATAGATATCAAGAGACAGATGGGAGTCAGATTTAGGAGATGAAATAATGGAAAGATAGCATGACATCAATTATAAATGCAAAATACAGATTAGTACAATATAATTTTCTACACCAATTATACCTTACACCACAGAAACTCCAAAAATCAAAATCAGAAATATTGGAGGTGTGCTTTAGATGTGGAATAGAAACGAATATTTGTACATACTATGTAGTCGTGTGTGAAGGTGAGACCTTTCTGGAAAGACATTACTGAAACGCTAACAAGGATAACAGGGATGGCCTTCGCAATCAATCTTGAACATTATATTTTGGGCAAGTTTATCGAAATAAGCAACAAACTTACTAAATTCCAAATTTTATTTGTTAAAATAGCTTTAGCTGTGGCTATGAAATGTATTGCGATTACTTGGAAATTCAACTCACCTCTTCAGATAGCATAATAGAAGACAGAGATAAACGATTGTATACCTATGGAAAAAAAATCACATACAATCTAAAGAACAAATATGATGTATTTATTAAAATATGGCAACCATATCTGGATTATATAGGGGCCCAAAAATAAATTTAAAAAGGAGCTACTATTATAAAAATATAAGTGATCTCCCCAATGAAGGCCTTTTAACCCAGCTGTAAGCTCTGATGGTGTATGGATTTATACTGTGAAGGTGGTCGGGGGGGGGGAGGAGGGGCTGTTATGTTTTTAAAGAAAAAGTAATGCATATATATATCTTGAAAATGGAACATTTTTATATGTATATTTATGGGAAAAAAAAACAAAAATATTTTAAAAAGACTATAGTTGAACATGCATTGAGAAAAAACACTGGAATTCCTTCTCAAAGTGACTTTACTCTCCATCCTCTATATTGATGCTTCTAAAAAAATTGCTTTTATTGTCAAATGTAGCTTAGAATCAAATAATGTCGGATGATGCTCAATGTCTTGGGATATTCTTCCATATTAAAGGCATTTTATAATAGTTATTCTTTACATTTTTTGGTATTTTTAGCAACCAGATGAAAAAAATTAAGATAGGCAAATATGATGTCTTCACTTTGGAAGACTGAAGTTTATTCTCAAAATGATGTATTCATCTAGTGGATGGAGCCTTACCAGTGTTCCTTTTGGAGTGTTTTACAGGACATTAAGTAGCTGTTGGTCTTTGAAAGGAGCATGATTGAAGACGGGAGAAAGGTGATGAGGCAATGCAGAGATGGTGCAGGCTGAGGAAGTGAGGTGGAATAGAGATTGTGATCTTGTCTAATAATGGAATCTGATACAGGAGAGGGCAGCTTGACTAAATGTTTGACTCGAATTTAGATTTTGAAGATCAGATTTTGTGCATTTCATTGAGGGATGCTCATATTATCTGTGCATCCAAAAGGATTCATAATTCGCAGTACAGATAAGGCTGGGTTTTGTCCAACTCTATCATGAACCAGTATTGGTGGAACAGATCACTTCACAGTATCCTCGACAGGAAGATGAAAATGTGACTTGTCACAATCCTAGCTTGAGCAATGTTTTTATTTGAGTTATTTAAAAGAAAGGACATGCATTTTCTACGGCACGTTCCACAACCCCAAAAGTGGCTCATGTTGCTTTCCATCGAAAGATGTGGTTTGTACATGTCATCACTGATGTAGTTTTGGAAATGTAGCAGTTGAAGTGAACACAGCAAAACCCTGGCAACACCAAAGAGATAATGGTCAGATCATTTAGTGACAATGGGTTATGTAGGGCACTGGAGGATTCACGCATTTTCTGCTCATGTCCAACTCAGCATCGCATGATACAGTTGGGAACTATGATAATAGGGGTAAATAAGTTCCGATCTCCCTCAAGTAAGTTGTAAAACTGTTATTAGTAGATTGTCATCAGAAAAATAAATCAGAATCAGAATTTATAGTCACGAACAAGACATGAAATTCAGTGTTTTGTCACAGCATCATAGTGTAAACATTCATATTATAACCATCTTACAACATTACTATAAAATAAAGTGCACGAAAAGTAAGGCAGTGTCTTTGGTTCGTTGATTATTCAGGAATCTGATGGCAGCGGGGAAGAAGCTGTCCTTGTGCCGTTGAGTGCTCGTCTTTAGGTTTCTGTATGTTTTTCCTGATGGTGGCAGAGTGAAGAGGGCATGGCCTGGGTAGTGGAGGTCTTTGAGGATAGAGGCTGGTCTTTGAAGACACCACCTCATGTAGATGCCGTCGACGGAGTGAAGTCTGGTGCCTGTGATGTCGCAGGCCAAGTTAACAACACTCTGGAGTTTATTGTTGTCCGGAGACTTGGTGCCTTCATACCAGGCAGTGATGCAACCTGCCAAAATGCTCTCCACTGTACACCTATAGAGGTTTATGAGACTCTTCAGTGACACACCGCATCTCCTCAAGCACCTCACAAAGTATAGCCACTAGCGAGCTTTCTTCATGGTTGCATCAACATAGAGGCTCCAGGACAGATCCTTGGAGATATTGACACCCATGAATTTGAAGTTCTTGACCATCTCCACTTTTGATCTCTTGATGTGGACTAGGTTGTGTTCCCCTGACTTCCTTCTGAAGTTCACAATCATCTCCTTTGTTTTGCTAACGTTGAGCACAACAAAGCTGATCTATCTCCCTCCTGTCCACTTCCTCATTGCCGTTTGTGATTCTGCCGACAACTGTAGTGTCATTGGCAAACTTGTGGATAGCATTGGAATTGTGCCTGGCCACACAGTCATGGTGTATAATGTGTAGAGCAGTGGGCTAAGCACACATCATTGGGAGTGCTTATAATCGGTGAGGAGGAGACATTGTTTCCAATTTGTACTGACTGTGGTCTTCCAAGGATCCATTTGCAAAGTGAGTTTATAGCTTCTTGACCAGCACTGAAGGAACGATGGTATAGAAGACTGAGCTGTACTTGATGAAAAGCAGCCATTGCTGTTTTTGAGGTGATCCAGTGCTGAGTGGAGAGCCAGCGATATTACATCTGCTGTGGAGCGATTTTGGCGATAGACAAATTGCAGTGGGTCCAGATCTTTGCTTAGGTACGTGTTAATTCTGGCCATGACTAGTCTCTCAAACCATTTCATCACAGGAGAAGTTAGTGCTACAGGGGATAAGTTGTTGAGGTAGCTCACACTACTCTTCAAGGGTACCAGAAATTTAGTATCATTCAATTAAGTCCTTCAAGAAAAAATATTTGTAATCCTGACTAGTCTGGAGACTCACGACCCCACTCTTACTCTCTTCTGATGGCCTTAGTGATTTGGTATTCTTGGCGACGTGATAAATGTATCTTTGACCAGGACATCTAATAATAAATTAAATAATTTAAATTGGCCCTAATTCAGTCAATATTGTATCTATTCTCAAGAAGAGACTTAGCTGTCAAGACTGGCATTTCTCGCCCATTCTTTTTACTCTGATAGGGTAAAGGTATGATGCCCTCTTGATCTTTTACCAAGACAGATCACAATTTGGTAAGCTTATGGAAAAGGAAAAGGTTGGACCTCGAACTATGGTCATAAATTGGGGGAGGGCTGACTTGAATAATTTTTTTTTGTTTAGACATGCTGCACAGTACCAGGCCCTCGAGCCGTACTGCCCCAATTGCACCAATTAACCTACAACCCTGCTTCGTTTTTGAAAGTTGGGAGGAAACAGGAACACCTGGAGGAAATCCACGCAGACATGGGGAGAACGTACAAACTCCTTACAGACAGCACCGGATTCGAACCTGGGTCACTGGTGCTGTAACAGCGTTGTGCTGACTGCTCCACTAACTGCCCCATAATAGAAGAGTGGGCTTGGCCAAAGTTGATTGGGAGCACCAGCAGGAAGGGAAAAAGTGTTTTTGCATCACATCTTCTTCATTTCTTATTGCAGTCTCTATAGTGAGCACAAGGTAATCAGAATGCAACAATGAACAGGCAGATCCTATTGAAGTGCAGTAAGCTTTTTGCCCCATTATGATTACACCTGATGATAATATGGATGAAGAAGAAACATGTTTTTTGAAACTGTATCACCAAAAATAAGAAGGTATATTAGCATATGCATTTATCACTCTGTTTATTTTTGCCTCTTCATCCTTCTGTTATATAAAATCTGTTCTCTAATCATTCGTTTAGCATAATAACAAAGCTCTTCCATTTATAAAATGAGTCATTCATTACTTGCCAAATGATCAGAAGCTTTTTATTGTTAATGCCTCAATATATAAAGCAAAACTGAAATTCATTAACATAGTGAATATTCTTCACACTTGTAAATCATCCAAAAGTGTGCTTTATTTGCATAATTTTCATTACTGTAATCTGGAACTAAGTTCTGGTTGCACAAAAGCAATTTTACCTTCAATGCGATTCTGAAGATTTTCAGCATCTGTCATGCGTCTCACTTCTTTATCCTGGTGAGTATTCTGGAGCTGCTTGACCAGTCCTAGCCCTGCTGAATAACCTGAGCTTCCACATTAGTGGCACTGTTGACTCCAGTCAGTCAGTTTCCTCCTGACTGCCACTATCCTGTATTGTAACAAGGGCATGAAGGAAAAAATTGTGGAAAGATCAGATAGCTGTGTATGTGACCCAACACTCCTCCGCTGTGTTCACAGGTGCTGAACTGAGGAGCTGGATCCCTTCACGTGCAGGGTCTTAGCATTAAACCAGCCCCAGCTAGTACATAAAACACAGCCGAGTTCATTTGGATAGTGCCACTGGCATGGATTGAAAAGATAAGCATAGGTCAGTGTTTTATGATTTAATCTGAACATTTTTAATTAATTTCAATCATAAAAGTATTTTAAATAAATTTGTATTTTTAATATTTTTGTAAATAAATTATAATAATATAAACAGGCAATATTTGCCTGAATAATATGAATCTATTTTAACAGTTCTTACTCATTACTAAAGAGAATGAGGAAGAGTTGTTCTCTCTCGCTGCCCTGCATCACCACCATCAAGGCTCGTGAGTGCAGCCAGTTTGGAACGACTCAGTTGCTGTTACTTATGGTGTCTCATGTCTTCCCTCATCATTTCAGCTGTGGCTCAGTAGATGGCACTCTTGCCTCTGAATTGGAAGATGCAAATTTCAGCACTGTTCCCTTGCAACCGCAGCAACCGTGCCTGCCTGTCCCACATCGGACTTGTCAGTCACCAACGAGCCTGCAGCAGACGTGGACATACCCCTCCATAAATCTTCGTCCGCGAAGCCAAGCCAAAGAAAGAACAGCACTGTTCGACGATGAAGAACTGAGTTGTCTGCCCTCTCAGGTGGATGTGTACAATTCCAGGTCTTTAGTTAAAGGAGAGCAAAAAAAATCTCCTGGCCAATGTTTATCCCACAACCGAGAGTACATGATCTGCTAATTTTCATATTGCACTTTATAATTTGATGCTTTGCCCAAATTAGCTGCCTGTAATGCAAATGTCACTATTTTTGAAAAACAGTTCATTGCCTGTAGAGTATTTTAAGATGTTTGTGAAGAAGAACTTTGTCGGTCTTTTTAAGTAATCCATCCTTGAAGGCAGACAGCAGCTCAGCTAATAGCTCATTCAAAAGGATTAGAAGCCTTAGCTTGGATTTTATACTTAGTCCAGAGTGGAAGTTGTGGCCTGAGGTTCTGAAATTTCTCTGTCAGCATGCAAGAAGGACTCAGTGTGCTGAAGAAAATGTGATTAGAGAGATGACTTAAAAGTTGCAGTGCTAGTCACTGAATCAAGGGCCAGTGAAAGCTTCACGATTCCCAGTGTTAGGATGTAGAAAGAATTAGCTATTGATTTGGTGTTTGAAAATATAAGTGTTGTTTGCAAGTAATCAATGATTATTCAATGATGCCTTCAGCCCCTACAGAATCTAATCCATCATATTCATTGTAGCGGCAGAGTTCAGGAATTAACGTTCATAACTTGGCATTTCCAGAATAGCAATAAGATTTGCATTTTCTTCCTTATCTATTTTGCATGAAAAGTTCATGGATTTTCAGATGGAGGCTTGAGATAAGTTTGAAAAGGGAACAAATTGAATGAGGAAAGAACGTAGGATTTGTGGCTGGCTGGATGTAACTTTCAAAGAGTCAGCACGGGCATTGGTGCTTCTTCTGAGATTCACCAGCTTATCTTCAGGAAATGTATGTGAAATTTACTCAGCCAAAGCTACCATTGAATTCAATCATTCTTTTAGAAAAGATATTAAACCTATCCAACCTCTCAGGGCAATGTAAAAGATTCTAGAGAACTCTGTGAAGAAAGAGTGAGTGTGTTGCCCTTAGTCTCCTGGCCAGTGATAATTCCTAAATCAACATTAATAATACCACTGGATTATTAGAACATTACAGCCCAGTCCAGGCCCTTTGGCCTCAATATTGTGCCAACCAATATATTCCTTAAAAAAAAATAAAACCCTTCCTGCTTCGTAACCCTCTATTTTTCTTTCATCCATATGCCTCTAGTGTTTCAGCCTCCACTATCATCCCTGGCAATGCATTCAGGCACCCACAACTCTCTGTAAAAAACTTACCCCTGGTGTGTCCCCTAAACTTTCCACCCTTCACTTTGTATTCATGTCCTCTGGTATTTGCTATTCCTGCCGTGGGATAAAGGCACTGGCCGTCCACTTTATCATTACCTCTCAGAATCTTGTAGACCTCTATTGTTTCTTCTCATCCTTCTTTGCTCCAAAGAGAAAAGTTCCAGCTCTGTTAACCTTGCCTAATAAAACTTAGTTTCCAATCCAGGCAACATCTTAGTAAAACTCCTTGGCATTTTCTCCATAGCTTCCACATAATGAGCTGATAAGAATTGAATACAATACTCTAAATGAAGTTGCACCAGAGATTTGTAGCGTTGCAACATGATCTCTCGACTAATAAACTCGATACCCTATTAATGAATCCCAGCATCCCATCTGACTTCTTGACTATCCTATCAACTTGTGTGGCAACCTTGAGAGAGATATGGATTTGGACCCCAAGGTTCCTCTGTTCCTCCACTCTGTAAAGAATCTGACCATTAACCCTGCACTCAGCCTTTTGATTTGACCTTCCAAAAAGCATCACGCCACACTTATCAAGATTGAACTCCATCTGCCAATTTTCCAAATTGGCAGATAGAGTTCATTAGTTAAGAGGTCATATTGCAACTCTACAAATCTTTGGTGAGACCTCATTTAGAGAATTGTGTTCAATTCTGGTCACCTCAGTACAGGAAGGATGTGGAAGCTATAAAGAGAGTGCAGAGGAGTTTTATTAAGATGTTTCCTGGATTGGAAAAGAAGTCTTATGAGGCAAGGTTAACAGAGCCAACTCTGCATCCTGTTTTTATCCTTTTGTAACCTACAACAACCTTCAATATTATCCATAACGTCCCCCAACCTTCGTATTATTCACAAAATTACTAATCCATCTTTCCTCTTCTTCATCTAGGTCATTTATAATAATTACAAAGAGCAGGGGTCCTAGAACAGATCCCTGCAGAACTCCACTAGTCATTGACCTCCAGGTAGAATACTTTTTGTCCACTACTACTTCTGCTTTCTACATGTAAGCCAATCCACACAGCCAAGGTTCCATGGATCATGTCTCATGACTTTCTAAACAAGTTTCTCATGGGGGACCTTGTCAAGTGCCTTACTAAAATCCATATAAACCACATGTACTGCCCTACCATCATCAACTTCTTATGCTACCTCTTCAAAAACTCAATTAGGCTCGTGAGACATGACGGTCCCTTCACAAAGCCATGCTGACTATCGCTTAGTAGATTGTACTTATCCAAATGCTCATAAATCCTATTCTTAAGAATCCTCTCCAATAGTTTTCACGCCAGTTACGTAAGACTCACTGGTCTGTAATTCTCTGGATTCTCCCTATTAACTTTTTTGAACAAGGGAACCACATTAGCATTCTTCAATCCCCTGGCACCTCCCCTATGGCCAAGGAGGACTTAAAGGTCACAGCCAATGCCCCAGCTTTGTCTTCCCTCCCTTCCCACAGCAACCTGGGGCATATCGCATCCGGCCCCATAAATTATCTATTTAAATTTTTTAAGACGATCCAACACTTCCTCTCCCTAAACTCAGCATCGTCCAGCACGCAAGTCTGTTCTATACCAACCTCATGCTGATCAAGGTCCTTTTCTCTGGTGAATACTGAAGCAAATATTTATTTAGGACCTCCTAACCATCTCCACCTCCAGGCACATGTTGCCTTCTTTATCCTTAAGTGGCCCCAACTTTATTCTTATCATCCTTCTGTTCTTCACATATGTTTAGAACGCCTTATAGTTTCCTTAATCCTACTTATCAAGGCCTCCTCATTTCCCCTTCGAGCTCTCTCCTTCCTTAAGTTCCGTCCTTGCTATGATATAATCCTCATGAGCCCTTCCTGTTTCCTGCTTCCTAAATCTAATGTATGCTTTCTTCTTCCCCTAAACTAGCTGCCTCACCTGTTTTGTCAATCACTGTTCGCTTTTCCTACTATCTTTTCCCTGACAAACCTATCCTGAACCCGGAAAATTGTCCCTAAACATCCTCCACATTACCTTTGTGCTTTCTCTCATGAACATCTGTATTCAATTTACTCTCCCTAGTTCCTGCCTCATCCCATCATAATTAGCCATTCCCCAATTAAACACTTCCCATTTTGTCTGCTTTTATCATTGTCTGTAGCTGTGCTAAAGTTCAAAGAGTTGTGGTCACTGTCACCAAAATGCTCCCCCAGTGAGAGGTCTGCCACCTGACCAGGTTCATTACCCAGTACAAGATCCAGTATGACCTCCCCTCCAGACAGTTGTCCACATGTTGTATTAAAAATCCTTCTTGAACACACCTGACCAATTCTGCCCTATCTTACCCTCTTGCATTTAGAAGGTGCCATTCAATCAGAATCAGAATCTATTGTCATGACCAAGTCACAAAGTTCATTTCTTTGCAGCAGTATCACAGAGCAAACATTCATAAAAACCATCTTACAAAAAATAAATAAAAATAGTGCATGAAAAGTCAAAGAAAGCCAACGTCTTTGGTTCATTGATTATTCAGGAATCTGGTGGCAGCAGGGAAGAAGCTGTCCTTGTGCCGTTGAGTCTTTAGGCTCATTAACTTTTTTCCCAGTGGTGACAGAGTGAAGAGGGCATGGCCAGTGTGGGAGGGTCCTTGAGGAAAGAGGTTCCTTTCTTAAGACACCACCTCTTGTAGATGTCCTCGATGGAGTTAAGTCTAGTGCCCATGATGTCATAGGCCGAGTTAACAATCCTCTGGACTTTTTTCTTATCCTGAGCGTTGGCACCTCTGTACTAGTCAGTGATACAACCACCAAAATTCTCTCCACGGTACACCTGTAGAAGCTTTTGAGCCTTCGGTTAGGATAGTTGTGAAAATTGAAGTCTCCCATAACAACAACCACATGTTGTATTGAAAATCCTTCTTGAACACACCTGACAAATTCTGCCCTATCTTACCCTCTTGCATTTAGAAGGTGCCATTCAATCAGAATCAGAATCTATTGTCATGACCAAGTTCATTTCTTTGCAGCAGTATCACAGAGCAAACATTCATAAAAACCACCTTACAAAAAATAAATAAAAATAGTGCACGAAAAGTCAAAGAAAGCCAATGTCTTTGGTTCATTAATTATTCAGGAATCTGGTGGCAGCAGGGAAGAAGTCACAAAGCTGCCTATTTATGTGTTCCTCAAAGTCCCCAGGGCTATTTGGGGCCTATAAGGACAACGATTGCTCCCTTCCTATTTCTGACTTTCCACCCATTTCGACTCAGTAGACAGTCCCTCTACCGCATCCTCCTTGTATGAACTGTAATACAGGTACCATCTCTGACCAGTAATGCAACTGACCCTCCTCTCTTACCTCCCATCCTATTCCTTTTAAAACACCTAAACCCCAGACCCTGCATAAGCCAATCCTGTCTTTCCACCAGCCAAGTCTCTGCAACATCATAATTCCACAGAGTGATCCATGCTCTAATTTCATCTCCTTTATTCCTAATACCCCTTGTTTGAAATAGACACATTTCAAACCCTCCAACTGATTACAATTATGCTTCATTTCCTGCCCTGTGATCACAACACATTGCATCATGTTATTCACCTTTTGCCCTATTCTCTACACTCACATTCTGGTTCCATTCCCTTTGTCAAACTAGTTTAAACTCTCCCCAACAATTCTAGAAAACCTGCCCACCAGGATATTTGTCCCTCTTTAGTTCAGGTGCAGGTCAGACCTTCCCCAAAATAGATCCCAATAATCCACAAATTTGAACTGCTGCCCGCTGAACCAACATTTTAGTCAAGCGTTCATCTGCCACAGCTTCCTATTCCTACCCTCATTGATGCATGGCACAGGCAGCAATCCCAAGATTACCACCCTCGATGTCCTGCTTTTCAGCATCTTTCCTAACTCCCTATATTCTCTCTTCAGGACCTCATCATGCTCCTATGTCATTGGTACCAATGTGGGACCATAACGTCTGTCTGATCAACTTTCCGCTTGAGAATGTTGTTGGACTCGATCAGAGATATCCCTAGCTGTGGCACCTGGGAGGTAATTTACCATCCGGGAGCCTTGATCTCATTCACAGAACCTCCCATCTGTGCCCCTAACCAGCGAATCTCCAATCACCATAACTTTCCTCTTCTCCTCCCCTTTACTTCTGAGATGAAGGGCTAGTCTCTGTGACAGAGATGTGACACTAATGACTTGTCCCTGGTAGATCATCAACAGTATCCAAAATGGTATACTTACTATTGAGGGGAGCAGCCTCAGGTGTGCTCTGTGCTCCCTATCTATTCTCCTGCCCTCTCCAAACAATCACCTAGCTACCTATCTCCTGACTTTTGAGGGTGACTTTCTCACTGTATATCACCCCCTCTGCCTCCCGAATGATCTGGAGTTCACCTAGCTCCAGCTCCAGTTCCCTAACTCGGTCTCCCAGGAGCTGCAGCTGGATGCACCTCTTGCAATCATAGTGTCCCAGATTTCCCACATCCTGCATTCAGAGTGTTTCACTGCCCTAGTTAACATCTCCATTACTTGTTCGAGTCAATATGCAAAGATCTTACCTGACCTTATCTGAAAGAAGCTTATCCTCTGCTCACCGAAGCTTCTCAAGTCAAAGCCTCAAAGTCCCACTCCTACACTGAGCCACTCACACACTGGCCACTCTCACAATGGCCGCTTAGCTGTGTGCCTGCTTTACTTTTATTTGCTCCTGCTCCTGTGTACCTTCTTCGCTCTGCAACTTGATTGGTCCACTGCTGGCATGCTGAGACCCACAAAGCACTCTTTGTTTTAAACACTTCTCCCCGACCTGGGTGGAGCTTCCTTGCTATTACTGAATTACTGTTTTGCACAAATTAGCTGCTCTTTCAACAAAAAGATGGTCACCCGCGTTCATCTGGACATTTTTTCATCTCATATAAAAAATCTATACAAAATGGAGGATGACCAAAAACATTGAATTTCCATTTAAAAGTAATTTATTGCTGGGTATCATGAAGTCTTGACAGCCTCTATAAAAACTAAGAGTTTTTCTCTGTTGCACAAGAGAAGCAAGGTAATAAATGCCCATGATTCCTTCAGTGGAATGGGTGCACGAGGCAAGACAGTGATAAATTAACATGAGAAATGTGGGATTCTGCTTTGTCAGCTCTTGCCACTAGTGTGGCTGCAGTGAACTCATTTACGAGAATTGACTTGAAACCATAAACATGTATAAAGCTACAGCGGATCTATAAACCTAGCAATAGGTTAGCTGATTTTCCATGACTCTGGACTGATCGTTTGAGTTTGTATTCATTAGATGTATCACAGCAGCATGAACCCAGGTCATTGTGCAATTAGATCATAAATGATTTATATTCTGAAATACTTTATCCTTTAAAAAATTGTTTGAAAAGTGGTTTGGGGTTGGTTCCTAATCGGGAGGAGAGCTCCAGATTTTTACTGATTTCCTCTCATACATTTTGTAACAATTATGTGCAGTGGGCAGGGTAAATTGCTAGGCTGGGAATTGGATCAGTTCCTCTTGCTTTATCCCTAGTACCTGACTACATCAGGCCAGCAAAAATCAGATAGAACTCTACATGCTGAAATCTGAAACAAAAGAAGGCCTGTGCTATTTATTAATGAGCATCTAGTATTGTGGCAGACAATACTCAAAATCCATCAGATCAATACACCTCCAAAATAGATTCTCAAGTTTATTCTCATCTAGTTGCACAAGTACAACCTGACAAAACTGTGTTCTCTGGTCCTCAGTGCAAAACATGCAGGCACACAACCAGATACAACACACATACAGACAAACAATACATATGTTGGACAGGTATTCATATATACAAATAAATAAACATTGTTTTGTAAATATGAGAGTCTCAGTTAGTTAGTGTGAGCAGTTCCTTTGGTCATACAACAGTCTCACTGCTCATGGGAAGAAACTGTTCCTCAGCCTGGTGGCACTGGCTCTGATACTCCTGGATCTCTTTCCTGAAGGGAGTAGCAGAAAGATGCTGTCAGCAGGGTTGTAGGGGTCCTTAACGGTTGCACTCCGAGATTCTACTCCTCGAGTAACATTTTAGCCATTGAACGAGAGAATAACTTTGCATAGGGAGTTATCCATCCTTGAAATAAATTCCATTTCCTGTATAGCTACACAGTGATTGGTCCATACACAGAATAATAAATAGCTCTGTATTGTTATGCCAATTAGAACCACAACAAAGTTTGTCGTATGACTGTGGCAAAAATCAGGCCACCTCAGATATTGGAGTGGGTTTTTACAGCATAGATGAATCTTGGGAGAATTATCTAGTGACCTGGACTTCCTCTCCAGACTCTGCTTGCTTCATAAGGTAGTCTACCATCCAAGTACTAACACACGTCCATTTAATTAGCATCTGAGGTTAATAATTCTTATCAAAACAGTAATGTACAATTGCTCAATGATCTAACCTCTGTACATGGCTATGGTTGTACTTTAATCTCCAAGGAAATGTTATTCTTTCAGGAATAATTTAGGAAGAGGATGAATAAATATGCCAAGGAAAACAATGATTCCATAGTGACTAGATTAAAAGTGTGTATAAGAGCTCGATAGATCAAAGACAACAGGCAACAGACAAAAAGATTACCACACTGAACAAGATTCATCATTTAACAACACTGCATTTATAAAACATCTTTAACATTGTAAAAAGATGTCAAGATATTTCACAGGAGCATTACCAAACAAATTGGGCAACACTGTTGATTTTAAGGAACACCCCTTTGGCTGAGTCGAGGTTTAGAAAAAGAATTAGAGACCTTAAAGCAGTGGTTCTCAACTTTTTTCTTTCCACTCAAATTACACTTTAAGTAGTCCCTATGCTATAAGTGCTCTGTGATTAGTAAGGGATTGCTTAAGGTGGTATGTGAGTAGGGAGGGAAGGCTGAGAATCACTGCTCTACACCCAATTGTTACTGAAATATTTTGCTTGAAAAAATTGGTCATTGGCCCATTTCCTTTGGAGCTATGAAACCTTGCACATAACGAGTCAATTAAAACTGGTTTTCAAACATTTTTCTTTCCATCCACATACCACCGTAAACAATCCCTTACTAATCACAGAGCACCTATGGCATAGGGGATACTTAAAGTGGTATGTGAGTGGAAAGAAAAAGGTTGAGAACCACTGCCTTAAAGTCAAGGCATCTGATGGACACTGAGGATGGAGAGCAGGGATGTGCAAGAAGTCAGAATTTGAGGAGCATAGAAATCTTGGAGGTACATAGAAATGGAGGAGGGGGTGGGGTAGTAAGACCACTGGAGAATTTGGAATCAAGATTGAACATGTTAAGATCAGATTTTTACTGGACTGAGAGACAATGTGAATCTGCGAGCACAGGGTTGATGGGTAAACCAGGCTTGATAGGAGTCGGGTTATCAGCAAAAAATTTTGTATGAGCTGGTTTATGGAAGGTAAGTGGTCATTATAGAAATAACAGTGGATTGGATGAAGATTCAGAGTCATTGTTCTAATAGGTTGTGATAGATTTTAGGGCAAACAGAAGCTGTCAAAGTAAAATCAGCACAGGTTTGGTCTGCTGATCACTGTCAGGAAGTCATGTTCATTCTTGCTTGGTGTTCAGTTTCCTTGTGCACACGCAGCTTACGTTTGTGTCTGGAAGTTGGAGGGAAAGACAGGCACTGAATCAACCAAGTACACCACTAACACTCAATTTTTGCTGATGGCAAATCTGTCTACCTTACTGCAGATGAAAACAAATTCCGTGTGATATTGCAACGTCTTTACTACATGACAATAAATTGAATCTTAAATCTTGAAGAAAGCACAAGAAAGCTTTTGGCAACTGGGTTTCTGAAATGCAGGAATGACTAATCCTTCAAAGGGTTAGTGGGAATGGCATCAGTGGAAGCAAAGATATGATCAGCATTAATGAAAGTTTACAATGTTGGGTTTTAATTCGGATTTCTCTCTTGGCAGGTTTCTTTCTATTTCACATAAATTTAGGGCTTGAAGTTAACATTGGAAAATTGCCAACAATTACGGTTGTGAATGGCAGTGATGTCATCCTCCCCTGTACTTTTGCCAGCTGCATGGACTACAAAGATGCATCCTTCTGGTGGAATTTTCAGAAAAATAAAACATCGTCAGCACAGAAAGTGAGCATACCCTTGTGATCCCTCCCTGACTTCTTGCGTCAATGAAATGAGAGTCCATTCTGTGACTCAGCCTCAATCCATGCATCTTACCACTCTTAACTATATCACCTCTCAATCACTTCCCTCCCACCAATTTACTGTGTCAACTTTATTTAATATACACCTCTGCTAGCTGTGACTGTGCATTTGTTATTGAGGCCAAGGCTCAGAGTTTAAACCTCACACCAGATGCACGAGCGCAAGAGTCTAACTTGATAGTGAAGTGTGGGCCTGAGGTAATTGTGGACAAGACCCTAAATCCAGCACTTTCAGGTGGACGGAACCATTCCCATTGTCATGTAATGTAGGACAGCTGGAGCAGTAACCTTGGTGTCTGAGTCAATGATTGTCAACATCACTAAAACAGGATTATCCATCAAACAAGAAAGTCTGCAGATGCTAAGGTCGAGTGCAATGCACAAACATACTGGAGAAACTCAGTAGGTTACACAGCATCCATAGGAATAAAGAGTCACCAATGTTTCGGGCCTGGAACCTTCATCAGGTATAAGCAAAAGCAAGGAAGCACCTGAATAAAAAAGTGGGGGAGAAAGGGAGGAGAAGAGGAGAGCTTGAGAACAGTGGGGATTACCTGAGTGTAATACTATGCTCTGATGGGAGCTTCCTGTACTCAAATTAGCTGCTGAATTTCCTTTACAACATTGTTACATTTCCAAATTAGCTTTAGAGTACTTTGGAATTCCATGAAAGGGACAGAAAAGGAGACATAGAAGGGCAGTTCTCTCATACAGATGAAATTGATAGTCCACTCTTTTCCACACTTAAAGACCTTGTTTCTGATTCCAGCTTGAGAAGGGGTCATGTTATCCTGACTCACCAGTCAAATAGTGGCACTTGGAAGGCCATTCAAAAACAGAGGCCCATATAATTCTGCCCACAGCTGATGTTCAGAAGGCACAGGTCAGAGCATTAAAGGGTTAAGAAGACACATTGCAGTGTGAGGGAGGGAGGTACATGGCACGGTTAGGGAAGGAGGTACACTGAACGGTTGGGGGTATATTGAAGGGTTAGGGAGGCAGGAACATTCAAGGGTGAGGGAGGTATTTTGAAGTGTTAGGGAGGAATGTATATTGAAGGGTTGGAGAGGGAGGTTCACTGATGGGTTATGGAGGGAGGAACAATGGTGAGGGAGGTACACCGAAGGGTGTGGAACGAGGTATATTGAAGAGTTGGGGAGTTATATTGGAGTTGTGGAGGGAGGTACATTGAAGAGTGGGGAGGGAGATACATTAAAGTCTGAGGGAGATGCCTCAATGTGTTTTGAATGGGTGTGAGTCTTAAAAATATAACCAGTGTTAATTGATGATAATATGGGGGAGAGAGAGGGTCTGAAACTATCAGACAAAAGAAACGTTTAACTGTTAACGTTTTTTAAAGTTGTACATATTTTACCTCAACATCTGAAATAAGCATTGAAAGTGTTGGATGTACTCAGCAGATCAGGTTGCAAACAGTTAAAATTTCACATTAAGACCCTTCAGCATGTTTTGTTTGTATTACTATGGCTTGAGAAACTACATTTTCCTTCCTGCAAAATCTCATTCTTAATGATATCCCAAATTGGCATTCACATTTGCTGGAGAATCTTTTTGTACATTAAGATCTCGGATACATTGACACTCTTCGAAGCCAGAGAATGGATTCTGAGCAGAAAAGACTCAAGGGAGTAGATGACATAATTCATACAGATACAACAGGGCCTGGTGCAGACCTCCCTCCCTAACCCTTCAATGTACCCCCTGACCCTTCAGTGTACCTCCCTCCCCAATCCTTCAAAGTACCCCCCAATCCTTCAAAGTACCCCCCAACTCTTCAGTGTACCTCCCTCCCAACACTTCAAAATATCCCTGACCCTTCAGAGTACCTCCCTTGCCAACTCTTCAATATACCCCTGACCCTTCAGTACCTCCCTCCTAACCTTTCAAAGAAACCCCCAAACCTTCAATGTACCTCCCTCCCCAACCCTTCAATGCACCTCCTCAACCCTTTAATGTACCTCCCTCCCTCATGCTGCAATGTACCTTCTTAACCATTTAATGCTCTGACCTGTGCCTTCTGAACATCAGCTTTGGGCAGAATTATATTGGCCTCTGTTTTTGAATGGCCTTCCAGGTGCCACTGTTTGACTGGTGAGTCGGGACAACATGACCCCCTCTCAGGCTGGAATCAGAGACAAGGTCTTTAAGTGTGGAAAAGAGTGGACTATCAAGATCAAGTCTTGAGGGCAAAATATAAAAGTAAGTCAGGAAGTTTTATCCAGAATTCCCTAGTCAATATTTATTCCTCAACCAATATCACTGAGGCAGATTATCTCATCAATATCACATAGCTGATCGTGGGATCCCATTGTGTGCAAACGGTCTGGCTTATTTTCCTATCACAATAGGAATGGACTTTAAAAGTGCTTCATGTACTGTAAAGCAATTTGTGATACCTGATCAAATGAACAGTGCTGTAAAAACATGTTTATTTTCCTTAGGATTGGATTGATGAGATAGGAGGTGATCGGGAGAGGATTAACCCTAACCTTTTCATTCCAAATCAATTTGTAACTATGTTTCTTTTCTGTACAGATTATTCATATCAAACTGAAAGGGAAAAAGCCTTTTGTCACTGAATATTTAGACAGCAGAATCGTCCTCGCCGGAGACGTTAAAGCAAAGAATATCTCCCTGTTGCTGACAAATGTGGATTTTGATGATATGGGATTTTATACTTGTTTCTTCAAAAACCCTCAGGAAAAACATCAAGAGACCAATGCAACTCTGCAGCTTGTGGTGGTCAGTGAATGTGAGTACCTTGATGTTTCTTGAGATGACTGATAATTCAAGAATTATATTTTAATGGCTTCTCATCAGTGATTTTGTGGCATTCAGTAGGCCAAATAGTCATCACCCTTGCAAACATTGAGCAGGATGGGGAAGAGATGATGTGAATGAAGATCAGAACCCAGGGCCATACGTTTAAAGTATTTGCTATCATGTGGAGTGGAAAATTTGGGGCAAATTCTGCAAGGGGTTAGAATGTGGAGTTCACTACCACATGCAGAGCTGAGGTGAATAACATAGAAATCATGCAAAATGTAAAGAAAGAAATGGTTGTGTTGATAAGGATACACTCTAAGAGGGGCGCGGGAGGTGGTTGGGGCAGGGGGAAAGAGATGGGGTGGGAGGGGGCATGTGCAATCCAGTCAACCCTACATAGCCTTTCTCATCAAACCAAGGATGTGCCAAAATTTCTTGAGCAATCTCATCGATTAAAAGGGTAACAGTCTTACATGGTCACAAATTCATGCCTTTCAGCCATTGGCTGAGAATACTCCTTTACAATCTCTGGCTATTTCCTGCTCCAACTGGAAGACTCACACAAAAGAAGAACTAGAAATGCAGTTATAACTGGGATAGTGGTCCTTGGTCAACATTGACTCCAACCCTTGCAAGATTTAATGGCAATAGATTTAATATGGGTAACGAAACCTGCTGATCATCCCCTATTAATTACCCCATAGCCAATGAAACACAAATTGTTACCTTAGCAGTGCTGACGTAGCCCATGGCAAATGCTGAGATAATCAATAGGAGGGACACCAGACTATATGTTATTCTCCACCTGTCACAAATGTTTCTGTCTAGTATTGGGAAGACGTTGTGGAGATAAATTCCTGTCATCACAAGGAAAGCACTGTTTATTCTGCATTAAATTCCCCCTTCTTTAATTAAAAAAAAATTTAGACATTCAGCTTGGTAACAGGCCCTCACAGCTCCCAAATCCGTGCTGCCTAATTACACCCAATTGACCTTCACCCCTGTGCATTTTGAAGGTTGGGAGGAAACTGAAGCAGCTGGAGGAAACCCACGCGGACACGGGGAGAACACACAAACTCCTTACAGAGAGCACGGGATCCGATCCCAAGCCACTGGTGGTGTAACAGCATTGCTCTAACTGCTACGCTAACCTTGCCACCTCTAAAACAAAATGTATATAAAATTGTATGACTGTATTTTCATTACTTTAGAATGCAACTCATTGATGAAATTGTACTAATTTACAAAACTCTCCTTTGTATTGCAGTGTTACCAGTGGACAACAGATTGACAATTCTCATTCTTTCCATTGTCGGAGGGGTGATAGGATTCCTCATTCTAATATTTATTATTAAAAAGATTGTAAGGTTTATAATTAAGCAAGTTGGAAAAAAGAAGTAAGTAAGATATGAATATAAGATATTCAACACCCTTATTTATAAACCATTTTAAAGAGAATGTTTCCTGTTAGCAATTTGCGCAATGGGAATACGAACAAGCTGGTTTAACTATAACACCTTTGATATACCTCTCAGTAGTCTGTGCCTATAGTCTATGCATATAGTTTTATTGTCATGGCTCTGCATTATTCTATATGAATTAAATCAAATAGTTCAGTGACTAGTGGGAGTGCAGTTCTACAAGATAAGGCACAACAGGGCTTCATGATATCAGTGATGTATCGTTTGAAGTAAAGACTGTATTTAGTCACCTCAGAGGTGTCAAGGTCCGACTACTAAGATATGATCTGCAGACACCTTGTTTCACTCATTGCAGGAGTAATAACTCACATACAAATGTGAAAACAATGTAAGTATCTGAGCTTTGTAATGGGAAAAGATGAGCTGGGGTCAATGTAACATGACACATTATTGTGTCCTGATGACTCGAGTGGCATGGGTGACCATGCTCTTTTCATAAGGAGTAACTGCATATTGATGTCACCCAGAGTCTGAATGATTTTCGAATCAGAGTAAACACCTTCCTGATCAGGTTGCAAAACTATTTTTACTGGGAGCATATCTTCAGGGATTTGTCTGTAATTCACACCTTGTCAACAGACTTCTCATTCTGATTATCAGCCACTCTTCTGCATGCAGTAACATAATTCTTGAGATTCTCAATCTTCAATATTGTTCACTAGAGTATCAGTTTTGGATTCCCTGCTTCCATATACTGGTACACATATTTTTTTACCCTTTCCCACAGCCCCTTTGATCCCAATTATTTTTTCTACATTAGGCCAAACCAACCTAAAAACTAACTCTATTGTTAAATTTGTGGGTTTTCCATTTGCCTCTGGTCGACAACATCAGAATGCAGAGTTATCTTGGCAAATCACCCAAGATAATCCACCCCAAAATCCTCCCCTAATCCTTCAACCATCCTTTTACCTGCTGACCATCTCATCCTTCCTTGTTTATCCTAAGTTACAGTTGCCTTAATTTTCTCACATCAGAGTTCAGATGGTTATGAATTCAAGCTCCTCTCAAGAGAATTGAGCACAAAATACAGGCTGGCATTCCCATAGATTTACTGAAGGAATTACTCCAACAGAGGCGACCTTTAAACTAAAGACTCACTTGCATATAAAAGATCTTTGTACTAACCAAGAACAATTGGGATTTTCTTCTTTGGAGTCCTAGATAATATTCACAATGTCATTGAAGGGTTATTATGCCAATCTCAACTAGGTTTGTGGAACCTTGCTGTACTTCTAATGTTGCGACAAATCACATTTCAAAAGTGATCATGAAGCACTTTGGAATATCCTATTCTCACAATTACCATGATATAAACACGTCCCAACTACTCAAATTGGAGCTGGAATTTCCAGGATCTGCTCCTACTATGCTGTCGTGACTTCCCCAGAAGGGTGATGGAAAGTCACCTGCACAGCTGGTAGAGTCTAGCTCTGAGCAAGCTTAAGGCTGATGTCGTTTAACTGATTAGTGATGCGATTGCTTGTTTGTAACCCCACAAGTAAAGTATTAACTGGATGAAGCCAGAGGGTAGGTAGTTATATTCATGCTGCTTGCTGTGGTCTCTCTAGGAAGGAGTGCCTGGTAAACTCCTGCGCCAACACTGAACATGGACATTACGGTTCCAAAGCCAACCTCAAAAGCCCACCAAAGGCATGAAGATTGCACCAGTTTTAACATCAGTGCTTAAAGACATGGGATGTGCCTATTAAAACACTAGCGAGTGCACACATTTTAAGGTAACCCTACTACACAGATGAGGGGAGGGGAGGAACGTACACAAATTTGTGCTGGGGACATGGGCCATCAGCATGAGATACCACAGAAATGGGGATGTGTTTGTTACAGACACATGTTGATCTCCTCTCCCTTCCTCAATTCTCAGTACTGTCATCTCAAACCCTCAAATATTAGGGCATGCAACTCATCTGCCTTGCAGCATGTACATGCTATTCATGCAGGGAATTGACACCAGCTGTATAGTAACAGTCTTGTATCACATGCGGCCTTTTATCTGATATGTTACTGTTATTTTCATTTCTTTTCTTTTCAGCTCAATGTCCTCTAAAGTAGATTAGTGTTCTTAATGACATCCATAACAGTCAGTAACTAGTTGAACCTCACCAGTACAGTAGAGTATCACTTTATTCCTGACTAATCTGGAAATGGACTGGTCATGCCTTGAAGCTGGTGTGAACTCTCCAAAATGACTCTAAAATCCAAGTTTATGCCATTTCAAAATGCATTGAGAATGAGCAGATACTGTTGTGAGGAACCAACAGCTTCTCAAACTAGACTGTTAGCCAAATTGTTTTGTGGAGAATTGGGAGCTGACACAGGCATAGCTTCACACTCCTTCTGTAATTTAACTGGAGTTTATGAACAGCAATTAACTGAATTAATCAGCTGTGCTGGCCAGGGTAAAGCTTTGTTTGCAGACAGCATTCCTGGGTATACATTAGGATCTGGCTTTGGTTTGGGGATTGGGTCATCAGGTTCCTTGGTCTTTCCATGCAAAGCCTTGCCAATGTTACCTTGTGGCCCGGCAGTGGCTGCACATACAAAGCTCATTCTGGACTTCATCCAGCAAACTGACAAAATGTCATTTTGCCATCATCTTCTTCCAGCCTGCTGTAGTGCACTTCAGTTGTTTTTATCTACTCACTCGCAGAATTCCTTCATTGGTAGGATGCATTGCCCACCCATGACTTCCCCTGAAATTGCTACTTTGTGAGATAATTTCAGTGGTCAGTTCTGAGTCAACAACATTGTTATGTGTGTGGATTCACAAACAAAACGAGGTGGGAATTTCAGAGACAGCATGAGAGGGAACTTTAAAATCATGGTATCATTATACTTTGTTCTTATGTCTCTTTCACCAATTTAAGTAATCAGATCTGTTTTTAACCCACCTGCCAACATATTATTTCTCTTTAATACTCCATACCATAAATAATTTTGAATATTAGATGGGTTGTTATAGCAATTCACTAATTTCCTGACCATACTTACTGATGTTAATATTTCATTCTAGATCTACTTAATTTATGGGACTAAATTTCCCAGTTGCCTTGATGCCCTTTGAATATGCAGTACCATGCATGTTGTTAGTCCAGACATTTGAAATACTATTTCTCTATGCTATTTTACCTCAAACCTTCTGTAAGATTACCCATTCCTCATGACTGGTCTGTTCCTCGATTAATCCACTTGCCTATGCTTCAGATGTTCTGATATCCTTCCTGATCATAAAGCATCGGAGCCTTTCTGCAGAGGCGAGGTTCCACATTTCCATGTCCCTTTGGGTGGAAAAAGTACATCCTAATTTTATTTCTTCATGGATATCTCTAATTATAAAACCATTCTGGCTTTCCCCACATTAGATGACTAGATTTGTTACTTGTCCATAGGAGGCAAACATGCTTGTCAATGCAATGCCAGCACTTATTGTCCATCCCTAATTGCTCCTGAACTGAGCAGACAGTTGAGAGCAAAGCACATTGGGGTTTCTGGGCCAGACCAGGCAATGCTGGTAGGTGTCTTCCCTGAACACCTATTATGGACACCTATTATCAACACCCTGATTGCAGGTTAAATTTCGATTTACTACTTACTTGGATTTGAATTCCCTAGCTGCTCAGTGGGATTTGAACGGAATTAATTGTTCAAAACTAGCTACCACTCCTCCAGTTTAAGTACAGTAAAACCCCAGTATTTGGCACCTATGGGGATTGGTTGATACCTGATAAGTGAATTTTCAGGTTGCTTGAGATTGCTTGTTGAGTGATTGGTGACCTAACCACTAGGGGGCGCCAATTTTAAACTTTTGTATTTGTTACCCATTTATTTTCAGCAATTTTTTTTGCTGGTTGCTTCAGGCTGCTTCTGGATAACTTGAATTCTGGATTACAGGGATTTTTACTGTCAACATTCATTTCTGCACCTTTTGTTATTTTAAAAACCTTGATTACATCAACCCTCGATCTTCTAAGATGAGGGCAAACTAAAGCAAGATTATCTCATAAGCTAACATTATAAACTTTGGTGAAACTACACTTCATTTAGTCCAAGGTCAGGATTTTGTTCCCAAAGTGAACATGGATAATATTGCCACATACGCCATCTGCCCAAGGCTGTGTATCTGAAGCAAACTTCCCTCCCTTTGGACTCCAGTACCATTGAGCTAAAATCTTACATTCTATAAAACTCTTACATTATATTTTGAGCCTGCCCAGTTTAATCTTTCTGATTTATTCCCATTTTTCCATTGTCATTGGTACAATCAACCTCATCCTTTCTCCCTCCAAAATTAAACAATTAATATTGATTCCCTTTTTGTTTGATTTAATTTGGATTTGCAAAATTAATTTGTTCATTCATTGTCATTTTGTCATTTTTTTTTACTGGTGTCGTCCCTTGATTTCCTTTTATTCTTGAATTATGAATGTCACACTTTAACAAGGTGTATAATCATATTGATTCCAACATCTGAGTGTGCTTGGAATTGCTTCAAACAGGAGTTACAGAAAGGAAAGGAAGGAAAATTATTCTTCCCATTGTCTTCAGGGGTGTTCAGTTAAATATTGTGAAGGTGGAGTAATAGCATTTGAAATGTAAAATGGCCACACTGATTGACATGATGACATCATCACCTTGATCTTACCAGGCATGGCATCATGAAGCATTTTGGTGCTAGCTCATGGTATGGATTAATGAATTGTTGAACTGACACAACTCAGCAGGTCACGCAGCATCCATGGGAAGTAAAGTGATTCTCACTTGCTGATTGCAAACATGCACTTGCAGAGCTGCATGATGTGGTCAGTAAACAAGAGACAGCCCACCTCAACACACTACAAATCTTAACTAGGCCTGTCTCAACAAAACCATTGCCCAACTACCACCAGCATGTAACCTGCTCTACTAAAGCTCCAAGCACACTCGATCACTGCTACACTAAGATAAAGAAGGCCTACCATTCTTTCCCAAGACCAGATTTTGGCAAATCAGATCATCTGGCTGTGCTGCTTCTGCCTTCATACAGACAGTGCCTAAAAAGAGAGGCTCCAGATATTAGCTAGAATGTGGTGCAAGAAGCTGAAGATCCGTTGCAGGACTTCCTCAATTCAGCAGATAGGTGTTGTTCAAGGACTCAGCTGAGGATCTGAACAATTACACCAGACTTTATCAAAACAGCCGTGGACGGGTGCATCTCCACCAAATAGTTCATGGTTTTCCCCAGCCAGTAGCCCTGGATGAACAATGAGATCTGGAACCTGCTGAGAGCCAGATCACATGCCTTTAAGTCCAGAGATCCAGATCACACCAGAAGCAGCAATTATGACCAGTGGAAAGTCATTTCCCGGTTGATATGGAGTTTCCAAATGAAAATGGAAACCACGAGGGATACCTGGTAGCTGTGACAGGGCCTAAATTACATAACTTGCTACAAAACAGAATCTAGTGCAGTAGGAGATGGCAAAGCTTCATTCCCTGATGAACTTGATGCCTTCTACGCCCAATTCGACCACAAGAACAAAAAAGAACCACCAATGCACACCCCCTAGATGATCCTAGATGATCCTATACTGTCCTGTCCAAGGCTGCTTTCAGGAGAATGAATCTGAGGAAAACATCCGGTCCAGACTGAGTACCCGGCTGAGTATTAAAAATCTGTTGAAACCAATTTACGGACATCTTCAATATCTCACTCCAGCAGGGTGTGGAACCCACCTGTTTCATTCAGGCATCAATCATACCGGTGCCCAAGAAGAGTGTGGTAGCCTGCCTAAATGAATATCGACCAGTAGCATTCACATCAACTATGAAGTGTTTTGAAAGGATAGTGTTGAAGCAGATCAGCTCCTGTCTGAGCAGTGACATGGATCCATTCCAATTCGCCTATTGTGGGAATAGTGGATGCCATCTTACTGGCTCTACTCAAAGCCCTGGAACACCTGGACAGCAAACTGGCATACATCAGGAGGCTCTTTATAAACTACAGTTTGGCATTTAACACCATCAACCCCTGAAAACTGTTGGGCAAACTCCAAGACATGGGACTCAACACCCCACTGTGTAATTAGATCATGGATTTCCTCACCTACAGGCCACAATCAGTGAGGACTGATAAGAACATCTCCTTCACAATCGCCATCAGTGCCAGAGTACCATAGGGATGTGTTCTTAGCCCCCTGCTCTACTCACTTTTCACCTACAACTGTGTAGCTTGGTATGACATCAGCACCATCTACAAATTTGCTGACAATACCATGGTAGTAGGTGTATAAAAAGAGTCAATGAGTCAGGATACAGGAGGGAGATTGAAAACTTGGCTGAATGATGCACCAACAATAACCTCGCACTCACTGTCACCAAAACCAAGGAGCTGATTATCGACCAGAAATGGAAAACCAGAGGTGTACGATCCAGTGATCATTGGGGAAATCAGAGGTGGAGAGGGTGAGCAAATTTAAGTTCTTGAGAGTAAATATTTTGGAGGATCTTTCCTTGAGCCAACACATTAATGGCATTGTGAAGAAAGGACATTGATGCCTCTACTTCCTCAGGAGTTTGCGGAGGTTTGGTATGGCAGCGAAAACTATGGCAAATTTCTACAGATGGTGGTGTAAAATGTGCTGACTGACTGCATCACGGTCTGGAATGAGACACCAATATCCCCGAGCGTAAAGCCCCGCAAAAGCTCGTGGATACAGCCCAATACATCACAGGCAAACCCCTTCCCCACATCCAGAATATCTATAGGGAACGCTGCTGTCAAAGAGCAGCAGCAATCATCGGGGATCCGCACCACCCAGCACACGTTCTCTTGCTGCTGCCATCAGGAAAGAGGTCTAGGTGTCACAAGACTCGCACCACCAGGTTCAGGAACAGCTGCTACCCCTCCACTATCAGACTCCTCAACAATAAACTCAATTAGGGACTCATTTAAGGACTCTTACTTGTACACTTCATTGTTTGATTTTTTTCCCTCTCGACTGCACAGTTGTTTCCATTTGTTTATATGTTTACAGTTTTTTTTTGCAATAAATGGTATGCTGCAATTCTGCCTGGCCCGCAGGAGAATCTCAGTCATGGATGTACTCTGGCAATAAATCAAAAATCTAAAGGTGACCATCATTTCAGTATATCTGATGAAGGACCCAGGCCTGAAATGTTGGTTACCCTTTACTCCCTATGGATGCTAAATGGCCTGATGAGTTTCTTCAGCCTATTTGTGTATTGCACTCAACCCCTATATTTTCAAACTTTCTTGGTTAACTGAAGAAAACCAACGTTAAACTTTGATTTTCACACTGATCATTTAGATATCCTTGCCATTAATATTTGATGCCTCCTTCCATTGATCTCTGCTTCATTCTATCAACAGGGAAAGATTGTTGCAGTCTTGCTGGCAAAGGCCTGTCAGATTTTTCTGTACCCAAGCATTCCAATGCTCTTGAGCGATACATGATCACATTTGCCAGAGAGGCAATAGAATGTAATTCTGAGCTTGGATGCTAATATGTAGAATAATTGGAAATATAGGGCATTTAATCATTCATGGAAAAGCTAAATAATCACATAGGAAATGGGAATAAGAGGAACTACTTAAGGTATTTGCCTGGAGCATAAACATGAGGATGGACAAGTGCTCCAAATGGCTGTGGAACTGATACGAAAGACTAGGAGATTTGCATTGCCAATGACATTAATCAACAGATAGTGTCACAAATTATTGTAGACATAACAGTTACTGGGCCTGGCGGATGCATAAGGAGCTAATCTTCCTCATTTTCCTTCTGCTTGATCAAGTATTTGGCTCTCACCCCATGAATAGGGAGGCCGCATACAGACTGGAATACTACATTTAAAGCTTCCTTTTAACCGTAGAAGCTACATAATTATTTCATTCATCTTCTCAAATTTATGAACAGAACACATGCCCATTATACAGTATGTACCCTATTCCAAGAAGTTCAAGACCTACTTTATTACTCATTACACAGATCAGAAAATAAGGTTCACTGCTGCTGTACCATCGGAAAATGCATTGAGAACTTAAATATATGCTGAATGATCAAAACACTGGGAGACCTTTCACCCATGCTATTGCATGTCCAATGGTATTAATCAGAATGGCATCTTAATGTAGTATTAATAACTCTCTGCTTCTTTATTATGAACTTCAAAGCCAGCCTGTGTTTGGGGTAATAACATGATTGGCTAGCAAGCCAAGAGATCACAAAATTCCATTCATTTTCTCCCTCAGGTTTTTCTTTATTTGATATCAGGTGTTGAGAATGACTGGGAATTTTCAGAACAGGATATGAGGAATAAGTAATATCATTTTGGCAAGAAGTTGAGCAATTAAGTCCTTTGTGTAATGATAATTAGTTTATTGTCATACACATGGTACACTGTAAATGTGTACTTGGTGCAGCCAAACACCTACTTACAAAACTAAAACAATTGAAATTAAAAGAGACAATAAAGATATAAAATAGATAATGAATATTCATAGTAATCAGTTGCAATAGCGGAGACAGCCCATGATGTATACCAAGAGGAGGTTCAAGAGTCTGATTGTTGCTGGAAAGAAACTGTTCATGAACCTAGAGGTGCTGGTTTTCAAGCTTCCATACCTTCTGCCTGAAGGTAGTAATGCGAAGAGGTTGTGACCAGCGATGGGGATCGGTTGGGGCGGGGGGGGGGAAACGCGGTGGGTGTCATTTATGTTGTTGGCTGCCTTCATAGATGTCAGCAATGGATGTGAATTGAGTTAATTTACTGAGTGCAGCTAAGTTCCTCCGAAGTAATAGTAGCAAAAATTATGAAGGAGTATTTTTTTCTCCACTGCAATATTTGATCCAATAGCAACATCCCATCTCAATTGACTCACTCATTGTTAGAAGTTTCAAATTGAGTTCTACCATTTTCATTTCTCCTGCTTCACAATGCAAAACGTTTTGACAATTGGAAGTGACTTTCGTACTGTGATTGTGATAGGATTTGGATTCAGAAGATGCATCACATTTTCCATTCACATCCAACCATCTCTCTGCCTATCTCATATTTAAGCAGCTGTGTAGCATTTAGATCTATCGAGGAATTGCTACTGGTTGAATGGGTACCTCATATGCAGCCTAATCTCACGCATGTTCTTGCAGTAATGGATACCTTCATGTGGTTCTCTTGGACAACTACTGGATAAAACCTGATTGTAACCTGCCTCACATCTTGTCTGCTGTGGTAGCAGCCTGAAATGTCCCTGAACATTCTGCACTCTATACGACAATGTGCATGAGCTCTCTGTACGTTGTGCACTCTCTACTGCACTGTGTCTGAGCAGTCTCTGTATGCCATTTACTCTATACTACACTGTGTCTTTTGGGAGTGAACATATTGTACTATGCATTTTGCAAGTGCGAATTGAGTGCTGCATGATGTCTGCATTCAAGAATGGATAGTTTACCTCAAATTAATCACCAACAACATCTTCACTGCCAGGGCGTTCGGTCACCCATCTTTGAACTTCAGGGTGAGCCAGTGGATCTGGGTGGGCTCAACTACTGGTCCATCTTTCCATTCTAACTAAATAGGGCAAACCTGCCAGTGACATGCCCATCAGATTGGTGCTGTTACTAATCAGCTGTGGTCTTTCATTTCAAGTATACAATGGGAGAAAAGATGGCCACAAGCCTTCACAGGCATCCAGTTGAGGTCAAAAAGCAAGGCCACAATTAATGAGTTATCCACAAACCTCAAAGAGCCATGGACACATGTTACACTTTCATCACATGCAAGTGCAGTCATAGCCCCATTCATGCCATCACACTGCACTTCAATAAACAACCCATTAACATGAATTCACAAAGCATATTCTGCCTTTGGAATGGAACTACATCCTGCTGCTTGCCTTTTAGTTTATATATAAATGAATGGGGGCATGGTGTCTTGGGATTACTGCCTAATAGAGTGATGATGTTATTACCAAAGGCCACGTTATACTCATCAACCAATGTCATGACAAGACACTTGAGGCAGCCATTTTCTTTACTCCTGTGCCTTTTTCCTTCACAGAAAAAGTCCAAAGCCATTCCTCTTTCACTTTACTGTGCTTTTCTTTCCTTATTCCTTTACCCATCTCTCTCCCCATCATTTCCTTGTTCCCCACCCCCCTTCCCTTACCTTACTCTTGCCCACTGTGCTAACTCTTCCCACTTCCTTCATCTCCTCTGAGCCTTCCCACACCCTTTCCGAACCCTCCCTCGCCTTAACCCCTCCTGAATGGTAGAAGACAAACACCATGCCATGTTTGAGGTTTGATCCAGTATACGTGTACAGGATCAAGCCTCAGGCATGGAGTTTGTCTCCCACCAGTCAGGAGGGGAAAAGCAGCCAGCCAGCCACCTCACAATGTTTGGAGCCTTGAAACCATAACTCCTTTCCTTCCCCTTCCCCACCTTTTGCTGAGCAACTTTGCTCACACATTGGCGAAGCCATGAATACTTTTGTGCTCTCTTGCCCTCATGTTGTGGGGGAATGAGGTTGTGTTGGTATTGTCACTGGGTGGAAATCTACAGCCTGATCGGTTTCTTAGCTTTTGCTGGGATTCAATTTTTCTAATACACCACAGAACTGCCTATTTTACCCCAAATTTGCAACTGTTTTGATCAATAGTGATCAATTTGAACAACAGTGTAAACAGGAAGCATCTAAACTATATAGATCTGTTCAACAAACTGCTGAGGAAGGAAGTCCTGGCAGGAGATATAGTCTCAATTTTAGGCAAAAGAAATTATGAACAAATTGCAACCCAACCTTACCATGCTGTACTTTCAATTTACAATAACTTGCTCTGGTTCAGAAGATGCCTATGATGTGGGCATGGGGAAGTTATTGATCAGACCGACTCTGCACTGGTGGGACCGATGCCCAAATCAGAGGCCAAAGAAACTAATTTCCTCGGTAGGGTCTGGCTGGGGAGTCTGACAAAGGATAAAGTACAACAGAGCACATGGCACTCACTGAAATTTGGTTCAATGCATTGGTTCCCAATTCAATGAATTACAGAGCTAGCCATGACTGAGACAGCTCAGGAAACTTCAATGTGAAAAGATTGATACGCTACTTTAATCTGAAAATAGGCACCAAGTAAGCCTTGAATAGAGAAGGTGGAGCTGAAAATGCTGGGACTCAAAGTTATGTTGAAGTCAATGAAGAGCCCTCCCATCATGTTGCATCAAGCCAGCAGATAGCAAGTGCCCCAGCACTGGAGGTAATTGATAGGCATTTGTCAGCAACTATTATGGGTCTGTTAGATATATATATATATATATATATTAGATGCTTCCTGAAGAGCCATCTGTATTTTAGCCAAGTTATTAATGGAATTTAAGTGATGTGGTTACAAAGAGTAGACGGTCAACAGGATACTATTACACTGGATTACCTACTCCTCAGTGTGATACACTTAGCTAATGTTGAGTTGCAATTTGCCAAAGATCTCAGGCATTACAAAGAAAAAGCCAAGAGTCTTTGCAATATCCACAGCACCTGTATCCAGCAACCTTGAAGGAACTTGCCTTCCCATCTTGCCCTTCCTTGCCAAGTTGCCAGAGGAGACCAGCCCTGGGGCTCCTACAGATCACTCCAGCACATCCTTCAGAAGAGCCAGGTAGAGTATTGTCTGCATCATTGGCCCAGAAGCTGGGGGTCCTTCCCAGTGCAGAACAGCCTGCAAGTGGGAGAGTAGCACTGCAACATCCCTCACCCTGTGCTCTTCACATTCCAGGTAGAAGGCAATGAAAGAGAGAAGTCTAGATCCTAGAATCCAAAGCAAAAAACTGTTGGAGGATCTTAGTGGGTTAGGACAGTATGTTGAAACCCTGCTTCAGGACTAAAAGAGGTAGTTTAAAGGGAGGAGGGGTGCCTCCCACATTCACTAAACCTTCCCTCTTTAACGTGGTCTATTCTACTCTGCTTTCTCAATCCTGAAGCACTGTTTCAACCCCAAATGTCCATTTTCCTCCATGCAAATTTGACCAGCTGAATGTTTTTTTGCACTAGAAAATTTTAATTCATTTTGTATTTCTTCTGGAGCTATCTGTTGGAATTGTCATGGTTAAGGTTCATCATCAGTATGAGGTCCATCCCTTACCTCAAGGTCAGGGGGGGAGGGGTCAAGGATGGCTGCTGCTAATCAGAGGGGGTTCACCTGCAAAGTGAATTCAAAATGATGAATCAATGATATTTCTGAGTTAGCGTTTAAATAATATCAAGGGGGGTAGGGGGGGGGTGTAGTCCGAGATCACAGTCCTTGAATAGGATCATCACTGCTGCTCACTTCAGCACTTCACTGACATCTGCAATACCCCGGGCAACATCCCAGCCCTGGCTCTTCTGCCCCACCCTACTTCCATTCAACTCCTGTGCCTCGTAGGTAGCTGGGTGCACGTTCCAATCTGGCAACTGCTACGCTGTAGGAAGGAATGGTTTAACATGATCAAGGTAGCAGCAGGTGCTGTGATTCTCAAACTCTTATGAAGTATGCATTTCCTTTTTTTTGATTTAGATGCCAAATACAAACTATGCATGTATTGCTAATGTATAAAGGATTGACATTCTAGATTGAATTTAATTTTGTATGCTGGTAATAGATCTATTTTATACTGAAAACAAAATCAGTCACAAATTAAAAAGATTTCAATCTACCCTTTGTATTTGAACTATTCTTTTCAGCCAATTCAACCGGAACATCTGCTGAATTTGGCTAATCAATTGGAGTTGTAAGGATTGGGTACAAGTAAAAGTGGTCTTCAAATGCTCTCCATTAACCATACAAAAACCTGAGCAAGTTGAACAGGATTGATAAAGAATGAATGATTATCCTGGCTCAGGGATTGCAGTTTCAAGGAGGCAATAATATTAACGATTGAAATGGAGAAAATGTAAAGAATGAGGTTCTCTACCTTGGAGGCTCAGTTATTAATTACTTTCAAAACAGAGGTTAAGAGATTTTGAACATTGAAGGAAATGAGAGCTATGAAAACAGTAAGAATATGGAGTTGGAATAGAGGATCTACAGAACAGGAGAGGAACAAATTGGTCTGCTATATGCAGTTGTCCTTTGAGGAATTCAAAGGTCATGGGCCTTTCAGGTTATTATTCAAAATCTCACAAACTTTTTGAAATGTGGTATATGGCAATCCATCTGCATTACACAGTCTAGATTTTGCTTTCAACTTTCCCATTCAGACAAGCACACGACAAAATAAACCAAGGCTAAATTTTAAACAGACAGCACAGCAACAGGCCCTTCCCACCCATGAGCCCATGACACCCAAATAACCTACATCCCATAACTTTTTTTCTTGAAGGGTGGGAGGAAACTGGAGCACCCAGAGGAAGCCCATGTAGACACAGGGAGAACGAACAAACTCTTTACAGACTGTGCCAGGATGCTGGCATTGTAACAATATTGCACTAACTATTAAGCAAACAATGCTCCTCATTATTCATAATCTTTTTAGAGTTTCTTTATTCCCAGCAGCAAACTCCAAGCATTGGGTCACTTTTTTCTCCATAGCGTTTGAAGAATTTTGTGAGGCTTTAGAGTTCCACTTTGGGCCGTTCCTTGCTTTGTGGCTAAGCAACCAATTAAGGGCAATTTCATTTGTCCCCCACCCCTGCAATTCTTGGAAGCTTCTTTACACTGACATTTGAAAAGCTCCTGTCTTCAAAGTATTGTACACACGTGGACAGATCTTTAAAAAGGGATCACTTTATTTAAAAGCAAATCAAAAATAATAACATTCAGACCTAGAAGTCATCACAAGCTTTCAAGATCAAAATGGAAGTCATTCATAGCCAACATGGGAAAAGATCCAGATGGATCATATTGGCCTTTAACCATTGTCATTACAACATGGCAATGGAGGAGTGGTGAAAATAAAAGATAGACAAGCACAAAAACCTGACTGAATTGGAGGTTACCTTTCCATGAGTAATCTTTGGGCACCAGTTACATCAAACAAAAATGAGTACTTTTAATGTTATGAATACAGATTACACTTTGTACTCAATGAAAGGGTACTTCTAGTCCACCACTAGCTTAAAGATGGGCAAACCCAGATAGGGTACTTGGCAATGATGCAAGCTTTCCACCATGTTTCACTGGAAAT
Source organism: Narcine bancroftii (assembly GCF_036971445.1). Taxonomy (NCBI): domain Eukaryota; kingdom Metazoa; phylum Chordata; class Chondrichthyes; order Torpediniformes; family Narcinidae; genus Narcine; species Narcine bancroftii. The sequence continues at coordinate 108,430,058 of NC_091476.1, read as the reverse complement.
CTTGCCATGTACTTTCAGTCTAATTGAAGGGCACTGCAATTCCTTGTGGCCCAAATTCCTTCCCCGACTCCCACTGCCCTGGCAGATGTTAGCTCCCATTACAGATTGGAGAAGAAATTAGGGAGCTGGCTGATAAATGGGAGCAAGCACCGCACCAGATGGTGCCTTCACACTGAGCCTAGACATTGCATTTCCCACATTGTTTCCTGTGCAATTTAATCAAATCTCCATGAAGGACCAAATTCCTTTCAAACAAATGCCTTTACAAAATAAAAGTTTCACTTAAAAAAATAATGCTGAAAGCAGACTAAAAATTCATCAAATTTCAACAATACAGATTCGAAAGACAAAATAGGCATGAAGACATTAAAACAGGGTTGAACTGCACCCCAGGGATACGATTTGTCAGGTTAAGATTTGCTACTTAATCTAACTGAAGATGGCTCCTTTCTACACTGGGATAAAATCCAACGGTTGTACATGTAATCATTCTGAGCAGGCTTGGTTTCATTTCTAAGAAAAAAATCCACAGCCCAAAACTAAATGTCACAGTGACAAACATTCATCTTTTGGTTGGGTTCATCTTGAGGAGTTGAATCTTGCATTCTAATTCCAAAAATCTGCATCATTTCCTGTGCAGAATAAAATTTATCTTGGTTTTGATAAATAAGGGCTTTAAAATCAAAACTGGAAGCATAAAACAAGATTACATTTCTGAGCAACAACAAAGCTCAAGTACAATATGCAGTTTTTTTTTAATTCAGACACAAAATAATTCTTTTACTTCTAGTAGTGAGGTTGGCTCCAGGATTCAATGGATTGTTATCTTCACTGATCTGTTCAGTACATCAATAAGTCTGAACTCCCAAAATTGGATTTATTGATTGGCAACCATGAAATTATCTGTTCAAAAACCTTGAAATTTCATTGAATATTTATAATTAAAGTGCCAAATAAACAAAAGCAGTAATCTAGCTATCTTTGAATATTTTTGATGTAATAAGTTGGTGTCAAATAATTCAAGATTTATTTTGGAATCATTTTCTGACTTGAAAAGATTGACTTTTGCCACACTAGCATTGGCAGAAGTTAAACACCTCCAATATAATTTTATTTGTAAATATTGATACAAAAAGGTGTACTGTGGGATTGACAAAGTTCACTCAATCTTTAAAAATATTTTGGCCTTTGTCTTGCTTGATGTGACCTTTCAACTGGCTAGTGAGTCAGCTGGGGTTGTCCTTGCATTCTGTCAATCCAGACACATCACACTGTAATTCATGCAAGATCAGGTCAAATTGGAGAGCCCATGATAGACTAACACAAGAGTTACATTCTCCCAGAGATCAAAGCCCAGGACATGTGGATTGTTCCCAAAGCCTTTCATCTTCATACCTGTGAGAAAAAAATTAGAAAAATTTCACATAATGACAGGAGAGACATGACAACAGAAAACATTTAGGTTTATTTTCTCCCAGAGAGGAAAGCCATTGATAAGATCAAGGGAATGGTTCAATGGGAGGCTTAGTGGTGTGGTAGGTCAAGCAGCATTCTCAGATCCAGCCACTCCAGTACAATACCAACCCTCAGGGCTATCAGTATGCCGATGGTACAATAATGCCTGCACGGGTTTCGTTTCGGTGTTCAAATTTCCTCTTGCATCCCACAGGTTGCTAGGCCAATTTGCCACTAAACTGTCCCAGGTGATTTGGTGAGTAGTGAAATCAAGGAAGTGTGGATGGAATTGCGGAGAGAATTAAGTGGGTTCAGTGTAGGGTTAAAAGTAATTGGCTGCTTAATGTTGCGCCTGGACAGTGGGCAGGTCTTGCTTCTATGCTGTGATGATGAATACACAAATGAGTAGAAATAATGTGCATAGATAGCTTAAGGGGAAAACTAGTCAAATTCATGAGCAAGTGTAGAAAATGTACATTTCTTGGGTGGGATAAAGAATGCATTGGGAGACGTAGAACAGCAGTTAGGCTAAATGTAAAGCATTGCTTCACATGTGAAATCCAAGCCCCTTTCCCAGCAAGTACACAAAACAATACCACTCATGATACACATCTTAAGTGAGAAAAAGACCCAAATGTGATTAGATACTATAGGGAAAAAAATAAAAACAAGAACCACTACTTCACCCCCCCCCCCACCCCATCCAGTCATCCAATAAAATATATTTGAATATCAAATTTAACATTGTAAAATGTCCCAAGAATCATCAAAATAAATTGAGCTGGATAGAAAAACTAAGGAGATTTAAGGTGAAACCTTCAACCAGGAGCAAGAGGCTGATAGCCAAAGGATTAGGACATTGCAGTTGAAGCAATGGCTTGCAAGGAGGTGGAACTGGAGGAACACAGGGGCTGCAGGAGTTTCAAGAATTGCCAAGGACGGGGAGCAAAGCCACCAAGAAGACACATTTGATATTTAAGGCAAGTCACTTCTAAAAATGATTGGTTCCTTGTAGTTGTCATCCTGAGGAATTCTCAAATAACAGTGCAGTCACAGCATTGAAGGCCATTTAGCCTATTGAGTGCATCCTTTATCACAGCCTCTCATTTAACACTTCAATATACTATTGGAATTACTTATGCTTTTCACTAGCTGATCTAGTCAAGGGCAACTAGAATCCAGGAAGTGACATTAAGCTCATTCTTGAAACAGTACCTCTGCTCATGAACCAAGAATGCAAGCTCCCATTCTTTGAATTAGAATTCTACAGTTTCTCTGTTTAATGTATAGAAGCCTAATAGCTTGAATATGTAGGAGATTGTCTGATCTCAGAAGCTAAGAAGGTACAGGCCTGGTCAGTACTTGGAGGGGAGACGACCTAGGAACATCAGGTGCTGTAGGTTTCTGAGGGGTGCTGGACAAAGTGGTAACTCTGTCTGCCTTATGGAAGGCAAAAGTCAAAGAATTTTATGTTACATTCTGAATGTAGTATTATGTGACCTTTCTCTGATGTTCCATTGACCCAATTTATTATTCTGGCCTCAACTCTATCCCCAATATCCATTATTTGAGATAAAATGCTCAATTGGACCTCTAATCTTCTAATGTAACTTATTCTTGGGCCTTGTTAATTTATGTGGACATTCCCCTGTTCTATGAAAGCAGCATTTTGACCTTTTGGAACAGCTTCCCAGAACCATCAAGTCAGGTTGCTTGGCATAGTTGCAGTTCTATGCTGGCTTCACCAGCATGACTTGCTCAAACTGCACAACTTGCATAGAAAAGCCAGTGATCAAAGCTACAATACCCTATTGCCCACATCTCGTGGGCAAAATCAGTTCGCTCATCCTTGCAAATTCCAGTTGAGCAACTCCCTGCATTTGATGATTTTCCAATTTTGATACTGGACGCCAGGTGGCAGGAGAGAACTACGTGTATGTTGACTATAAAGCAAGAGTGATCCTTCCTGTCTTTTGTGACCACCTACCACCCTCTGTGGGAGAAGGTAATAGGGCTTAAATTCAAAAGGTGAAAGGAGAAAAAAAGAGGGGACACATGTATCTGCAGATGCTGGAAACTGGAGCAAAACAATCTGCTAAAGGAACTTGGTAGGTTCAAGCAGCATTAATGGGAGAAAAAGAATGGTCAACATCTCAGACCAGAGCCCTTCATTAAGACTGGGTACATAGGGTGATAGCTATTAAAGCACCAGAAGGGAGAAAGGGGAGTCAAGGAGATTTGGGCTAAAAAGGGGGCAGTTGGTGGAAGAAGGGGAGAAGTGATGGGAGGAGCAGCAAAGATTGGGTAGGAATAGAGGATGAAAGGGATAAGAAGAAATTGCTCTGAAGGATAGCTGGAAGGAGAGCCCATGGGCAGAGGATAGAGAAGACTCAGCACCATCATACTTACATTCATGGCATTGTAGACCCAGTCAAGTAGTAAATTCACATTGGTGTACACACCAGGTCGACCTACCCGGGCACAGCCTGTACCCCAACTCACAATGCCAATTAGTTGCCAATATTGATAATGATAAACCAATGGACCCCCGCTGTCCCCCTGAAAAGACAGGAAATTCAGCAGGTTAACTGACAAAAGCATGCCATTGCGACCTCTGTGTACAATCATGAACTAAGGACCCAAAGCGAAGGAGGTCATTCAGTCTCCGAGCAATCACCGCTAGATCGATCTGTCAATACTCACCTGAAAATCTCAATATCTTGCCCAATTACATTCGCGCTGTCTGAAATATTCAGATCTCCCTGCCCTGACCGACTTTCATAAACTTCCAACCTCCCCAGTGCCCTCTGTCCAACCACTCAAACACAAGCTCAAAGTTAAGATGGATACTAAACATCCCCCTCTTCTTTTCCAGCTTTTTTCCATTCCGTGCTCTGCTTGTGCAATTCACATTCATCAGTGGACTGAAGGGCCTGCCCTGTGCTACAAGGTTCCTTGATACAGCGAGTCTTGGAGACTATACAGTCATCTGGAGTAAACAAAAGCACAAAGAGAAACTCAACGGGTTAAGCAACGTTCAGAGAAATTAAAAAGCAGAATTTAAAAAGTGGAGTTGGGGGAGGAAGAGGCTAATAGGCAATAGGTGGAGATAGTTGAGGAGAAAAGAGAGGACGAAGATAGCTCTGATAAGAGAAGGAAATGAAGAGGGTGGGGAGCTGGAGGAAGAAAGGGAGAGGGATGAGGGATTAAAAACTGGGGAGAGGTTAACAAAGTGGAGAAGTGGCCTTAACTCGTCTCGTGTACTGCCATGTCAATTTGGCAAGGGGTGTTGAATTAAAGTGGTTAGCTACTTGAAGGGCCTTGCTGTTGCAGCAGACAGAGCAAAGGTTGTCCACAGAATATTACAGTCTGCATCCAGTTTCCCCAAAGTGGAGAAGGCCACATCAGGAGCATCAGATGCAGTAGGTGACCCCTGAAGATTCATGTGAAGTGTTGCTTTACTTGGTAGAATGGTTGGAGCCCTGAATGGTGGTGAGGGAGGAGGTACAAGTATAGCTCTTCTTGTGGTCACAGGGACCAAGGGGGGAATTAGTGGCAAGGGATGTTTGGATGCAGGCATCACAGAGAGAGCAATCCTTAAGGAATGTGGAAAGAGAAAAGTCTACCTTGTGGGAGGATCCCATTGTAGATGGTGGAAATTGTAGAGAATTATATGTTGGATGTGGAGGCTTTTGGGGTTGTGGGGGTGGGGGTGGGGAAAGGGCCAAGGAAGATGTGTAGGGAATGGAGATGTTGGTGAGGGTTGTTAAATGGCAGTAGAGAGGAAGTCACATTATCTGAACAATGAGGACATCTGAGATGTCCAGGAATGGAAGGCCTGATCCTGGGAAATGTGGTGGAGACCAAAGAATTGAGAGAATGGAATAGAATTGTCAGAAGGGATGCAGTCAACTGTGGCAAGGTCTTATCTCTTGCTTTTTAGATATTAATCGTCGTAAAAATGCTCATACAGGAAAAGTAACAAAGATGGAGGTCTCCAAAAGAGTCTTATCTCAGATTTAAATGGGTATCCTCTTTTCTAAACTCCCATGAGGAAAAAAACTCACTACATTCTCAAGACCCTTTACATCTTGTTAATTGAGTCCCCGGATTTTCCCAAATCCAGCGGTTGCAAGTCTAAGACGTACAATTTTGCCTCACAAGATAACCCATCCATTCCAAACAGTATTCTAAAACTTCAGAACTTCAAATGCATGACATAATCACCCATTAACATCTTGCACTATACCTGGCATGCATCCACTTTCCCAGTGAGATAGCCAGCACACAGCATGTTTGCTGTGATCCTCCCAGCATAATACTCCCTCCGATTACAAACATCTTGCTCAATTATTGTCACTTTGGCCTGCTGTAAAATAGGCGACACTTGACCTAGGTATTTACAGAAAAACAAATAGGTTAGAACACCTTGTCTGCACAACAGAAGATACTGTGTTGTCAGAGCTGCCTTTTTGAATTAGATGGTAAAATGTAATCTCTCCTTCAAAGAGCTAGGATATTGGCCCTGGTCCAACACAACTAAGGCAGATCATCTGTTCCTGCGCCACAATGCTGCTTATACATTGTGCAGAGAATAAAGTAGGTGCCACAAGTTATCCACATTACAACATTGGCTATACAGGGGTACTACAAAATTACCTCATTACTTATCAAGAACATTTGAATACTGCAAAGGAACTATAGAAATGCAAAATTTTAATCCATACACCTTCTCCAGGTGTGACTTGGTCCTGACCCACTAGGAGTAGTTCTGAGTCTACCCAGATGTAATGGGTGTTTAACAATTGCTGCCTCCAGCTCAGGGAAAAAAAATAGGCCATTTCATGTCATGCCTCCACCTGGAGGCCGGTTACAAGAGCGGAAAGAGCTAAAACTTAAAACTTACCTTTCAGATAGCAGCCCTAAAAGGCTGCTCAGGTGTCCCATTCATATCGAGAAGCAGCTCATAGCCCCCTCCGGAGCGGATGGAGGCAGGGCAACTGGTGCTATAGCGCCACCCATCATAAATACGCAGCAGAGCAATGGCTGTCTTCCCTACCCATAATCCCCACCCAGCTGGAACCTCGGTGGTTCGCCAGCTGCATGGGGGATTATGGGTAGGAAGATGAGCATTGCTTTGCTGCGTTTTGAGCCACAGAGAGCAGTTCTGAAGGGGCCCGGTCAGGCTGTCACAGCCTGCACCCACCACCCCTGCCTTGAGGGGATCATGGAGGGAGAGGAGTGAGTGGGGAGATGGGTCACAGACTGACAACATTATCAGCCCACCCCTAACCAGCTGCTTGCATGTCAGTACATTCAGGTCAGGAGGAGGAATACAGCACTCTATTGATTATCCTTCCCCAAGAAGGGTTGGAATCGGCACCTCAGAGGCAGCCATGGCGCATTCAGAAAGGTACATCTTTATCCAGAATTTATTGAAGCAAGTTGGCTTAAAAAGGTCTACTTTTTTTTTTAAATCACCTCACTAACTATCAAGTTTTAAATTAGAAAACAAGGAATATCTAGATGTTATAGGGGATATTTAAATATTTTGTATCAATAACAGCCAATCAGCCCATTCAGTATGGGACAGATCAGAGGAATTCCATCCTTCCTTGACTGTCATTGCTGTAGTCTATCATCCATCACAGGCCCATGTTCTTCATCTAATTCTCCCACCAACCACATACACTTGGGCATTTACAATGGCCAATCAACATGTACTACTTCGGGATGTGTGAGGAAACCTATGCAGTCTCAAGAAGAACATGCAAACTTCACACAGGAGGTCAGAATTGAACCCAAGTCACTGGAGTGGAGGCTACCTTCTGCATCACTGAACCTCTATACTGACCAGTGTTATCCAAGAGCCCCTCTCAATCAGGAGTTTTTTTTTGTTTTAAAAAACTAGTGCCATCATAACAGATCAAAAAGCTTGCTGGTACAACTTTGCTCTGAGAAAATCAGCCAGATGGCGAGAGGAATGGGGATAATATAACCATGCACATAAGGTACTTTCACCACTGCCTCAAGGCCACCAGTAATCCAGATATAATTACCAAATTCCTTCCTGTAGCCCCAGCCAGTAACCCATGCCTTTTTCTTTTGAATCTGCATGCTATAGTTGGGTAGACACACTGGACGGATGACATCTGGAGGAAGAAATTGCAGTGTTATATTAGGCCTACCTCAGATAGAGTAAACATTATTTTATAACCAACAACATTGAAGGTGCCAGTTTGAAAATATGGATCTCCTGGGCAAATTAAACAAAACTTTCACTCAGTTCCTTTTTCCATGCATCACATTAGAATGTTTCAAGTGTCCCATTTCTTACAATAATTTTTGTTATTCCAAAAATAAACATTCCTCAAAATAAGAGGGAATAGTGAAAAGTTTTTCACACTGAGTGTCATATGTACATTTTTACATAGTTTACTATGTGGTATCATTACCACAGTTGAGGCCCCATGCAGTTATTCCCCACTCCACTATTTGAGGGGCTTCCCCAACTATCTTGGCCCTAAAATGCCCAGTTGCAGAAAAAATACGAGACGCCATAGTCCTTCCCCACAAAGCCCTCACAATGACTGTGGCAACCCTCAGTGAGTCCCTCAGAATCTGCACCTGTAGTTTGGAACGTGCCAGTCTGCAGCATTTATTGACATCTCAATGTACTTGAAGAGCAACAAGTTTCAGGCAGACCAAGAAATGTATTTCACCAAGTTGATGATCTTCCACCACAGAGAAATACCAGTGAAGGAAACTTGCCAACAGGCATGTTCCAAGATGCACCCAATACTGTCCATCTCTGCTTGCTTTTTAATGATAAAAAAAGTAGAGTTATTGAGCCTTCCATGATCTGTTGCATTCTCCGCCAGGTGGAGGGACAGAAGTCCTGTATTTAAAAGTGGGACCTCTTGGTTAGGGAAACAGTGACTTGAGAGAAGACTTAGCCACATATCCAACAAGGAAACATCCCTTTGGGCCAATTCACCCACACCTGCGAAGACATGTCTAATAATTAGTGTATGAATTTATGCAAACTTGCCCATCAAATGTGGATAAGATTAAACTGAAATCCCAAGGCAGGAATTGTTTCAACTGGCATATTACATAAATAGGAATTGGTACCTCTATTCCACAGAACATAGGTTGTTACTCTGGCTAGAAACCAATCCCAAACTTGATCAATAATGAGCAGCAGGATAAACATTGTGGAAAGTTGTACTGAAAATTGACTGGAAATGGGGAAGTTCCTGTTTGACTCAAGATTTGACTGTGCATTTGTTAATATTGTCCATTGTCAAACCAGATCATTTCTCACCTGTGTAGGGCAAGGATGCTCGCAATTTTACCAGTGCAATATCATAGTTGCTGGTTATCTGATCATAGTCCCCATTGGTGATGATTTTACCAACAGAAAATGTGTTTCCTCCAGAGAAGAGCTCACCACTTCCGGCAAACACTTTCCAGTTTGCAATCTGATGATATTCCCTGAAATAAACAACTCTCGTCAACAAATTATTCCAAAACAGTACTTTTGGCACCAGCTCTTTGGCGAATTGAAGGGTTTTGTTTTACATCTAAACAGTAGAATGAGCTTTAGCTGTGCCTTCTCATGGAGTGCTTGATAAAGCAATTAGAGGAAGTTTTTAATCAAGTCAGACAGGAAAGAAACAAGCCTTTCAGCCCATGTCTATGCCAGCCATTAAATAACCCTCCATACTATGCCCATCCCAGCATTTGTCCAGGACTTTGTGACATTTTAAGTTCTCTCATACACATTTATTATGAGAGTATTAATCAGCCCTTCAGTTTTCATGCAAACCTCTGGGTGCAAGAACTTCAATTGCAGTCTAACATTCATACCCCTCATCTCAATGGCCTTTATTCATTGGCAGTTTGTTCAAGATAAAGACTTCTCACTATTAGCCCAACTCTACCTCTGAAATTGGTGTTCCTCAAGCAGTTCACTCCAAAGAAAGCCTGCCCTGCTTCTCCCTATAAGTAAGCACTCCATCCCTGGTAACAGCCTGGGCTTTCATGTACCCTCTCCAGTTCCATCATATCCTCCATCGACTATACCAACCAGAATTGCACACTGTATTCCATCTGTGGGACCAACCATTTTGTTTAGTTGTACCATAGCTTCCCTAGCTAATTTACATATTCTAGTTAATGAAGGCAAACATCCATTATGCCTCCTTAACCACCTCGTACAAAAAGTCCCTTAACTAGTGTTGTGGTTTGCACTGATAACATGAATGAAACTTTTGTCTAAGCTGAGCTAGAGAATATTAGTGGAATAGTACAGAAATGAGGAACTGTGAGGGAGAACAGTTAAATTTAAATTTAGAGATATAGCATAGCTTCCAGTCACAAGCTTGAGCTTCTCAAAATCACCAATTAACCTACAATCCCTATATGCCAGTAGTTTTGAATGTTGGGAGGGAGCCGAAGCACCCAGGGCAAACCCCTGCAGACATGGGGAGAATGCACAAGAAGTCAGCCCCAGATAGGTGTACTTACTCTGGGAAACAGTGTGCAGCAGTTATCACCCATTTGGAGTTCATTATGCTTCCCCCACATAAATGCTGGTTCTTGTACTGGAGGCTGACTTGCCAGGGCCATTCTTCAATCTGGGCATCATCCCCACCCACAATGCGTTCGATGCCACTGATTTGACATTCTGAAACAATCAGATTTAAGATCAAAATCCACATTAATAGACATGAAAAGCCCTATTATCTGGAATTCAAGCATCCGGTAGCCTCAAGCAGCCAGCAAAACAAAAATCACAGAAAACATTGATTAAAAATAACATGAGTTTAAAATTGGTGTACCTTGCAATCAATTCCCAATCATACAACATGAAACCTCAGTCAACTGGAAAATTCATTTATCCAGCATCTACCAAGCCCAATAGGAGCCAGATGCCATGGGTTTTACTATAATCAGAGAGTGTAGGTATTCATTGCTCAGCTGGTGGGTATAGGGGTGGAAGGGGAAAGTTTCTTTAACTCAATTCAAAGCAATTAATAGATTTAATTTTTTGGTTCATCATATTTTTCATACTCAACCTTACTACTAGTGGACCAACCATAAGCACAAAGGCTACTGCAGGTCAGAATCAAGGATCATCTCTTGACAATTCATCGAAAGGGCTCAAATTAGAAACGTGGATCACTCACTTTGGATTGGCCATCAACACAGCCACACAATATTTATCCCACTTCAATCAGTTCAAAAATCACCCCAAATACCCTATTCCTCCACCCTTACTGGAGATCAACAGGACGCACCACAGGGGAGAAAAAAAAATCACAAGCATCACTTGTTCCAAAGCTCTGTTCACTATCCAGTGAGAATGAACTCTTCTGAGTGGCAACTCAGATGGATAGGGTGGGGAAATGCAATGTTAGGCTCACTTGCCTGCATTGGCAAAGATTGGGACCCCTGATGCAGCTGGCCAAGGTGTTGGTGAAACCATGTTTGTGATATCGTGTGCAGTTTGGTCATCCAGCAATAGGAAGGACATCAATAAATGAGAAGGGGTGCAGAGGATGTTGCCAGAATTCAAAGGTTGGTGTTGTGGGAGATGTTAGTTGGGCTTTGTCTTTACTCCCTAGAGCATACCAGACCAAGGGATGACTTTAGGGACTAATAAAATGAATGCACAAGTTAAAAGGGAATCTTTCCGTCTCTTTCTTCTCTGTCTCAAGGTAATGATCATAGAACTCTGGTTAGACTACACTTGCAATATAGAGTTTGGTTCTAGACACCCCACTACAAGGATGGAGATGCTTTCGAAAAGGTGCAGAGATTTACCAGGATGTTGCCTGGATTAGAGAACATCTGTTGACAAAGCCAAGGCTTTGCTCCTTGGAGCAACAAACGATGAGAGCTGACTTAGAGGTATACAAGATTATGAGGGACAGATAGGGTGGACAGCCAGCACCTTTTTCCTGGGTCAATAGCAGAGGATATCAGTTTCAGGTGAATGGAGTAATGTCTGAGGCAAGTTTTTTTTAAAATACAGAGTGATGGGTAGTTGGAATGCATTGACAGAATTGGCAGCAGTGACTTGTAACATTTTAACATTCAAACCTTTAGATTTTAAATTTAGGCATGCAGCACAGTAACAGGCCATTTCAACCTATGCCACAAATCTATGCCACCCAATTTAAATCCCATTAGCCTACACCCCCAGTATGTTTCAGAAGGGAGGAAACCAGAACCCCTGGGGAAAACCCACACTGATATGGGAGAACATAAAATTTCTCAGATAGTGCAGGATTTGAACCCAGTTCCCAACCACAGGCACTGTAAAGGCATTGCGCTAACTGCATTGCCAACTGTGCTGCCCTAACTGAATGGAACATTGATGCAAGAAAAATAGAGGGTTATGAGTGTGAGGCGGGGAAGGATTAGATTGTTGTGGAGTAGATTTTCAAACAGGCCTTTACTATGTCGCAATGCTCCATGCAACTAGAGGGCAGAGGTTTAAGGGAGAGATTTTACAGGGTCCCGAAGGACAATGTTTTCCTCTTGGATGGCAGCCTTTATCGAGAAGGTCGCCAGAGGAAACCGTAGGGGCATTATCAAAGACATTTTGATAGATATGTGGATAGTAAGAGCTTAGATGGACGGACTAAATGCAGGCAAGAAACCAGCCAGAATGGGAAATTGGTTGACATGGAGGAGTTGGGTAGAAGGGTCTGTTCCTTGCTGTACAAGACTGACTAATTTACCATGTCCAAGTTACTCACCATCCTGATGTGGAGAGAATTATCATTCCATCACAGGGACTTCATTCTCTTTCTACTGAAGGTAGAAATTTTATGTGGGCTACACTATCAAAATGGCACCCCACCGCCATCAAGGTCAATTAGGGAAGAGCAATGTGCTTGCATTTCTATGGACATCCCCATCTACGAAAGGATAAACCATCAGTTGGAGATAGTACAGGAGCAAGCTCTTCAGCCCATTATTTCTGCACTAGGCATGTCAAAAATTAAACCAAATCTCTTCTGCCAGGAGATGACCCACAACTCTTCATTTTCATGTGTCCATCCAAAATCTTAAATACTACTCAACATATCTGCTTCAACTATCCCTAACAGCATATTCCAGGCATCTACAGAGGAAAAAAATCTTACCTCCCACCCCCCCTCCTTTAATGGATGTTGCTCAAATGAGCAGAGAATGGTGAGAAAAAGACTGAGTAGTAAAACAGCAGGGATCTTCATGAAGTCACTGCAAAGTTTGTGAATTTAAAATAAATGGATCTGCCCATCATTCCAAAATCCAATCAGCAATTCGAACCATTCAAGAACTCAATGCCAGAACCTGGATTAGATTAATCATTCATTCTTGTCAGACAACTGCCAGCAGGCAAATTAAATAGAACTTAGTCTCTCAGGTAATTTCCTCTGGCCCATCCAATAAAATTTATTGCTTCACTGAATACGAAAATAAAAATGCAGTTTACCATGAAGTCATTTACTTAGTCAAAGTTTAGGTAAATAATTAACTCACGTGCACAGACAAGGGACACAATCAGTCTTGAATTACAAGTCCTGAAGAGTGAACAGAAAAGTTAATGTTATCTTGCTTTCATCTTTTTGATTCAAGGTTGACTCAATGTCAAACCATGAAGATATTGAAACATTGCAGCCGCATAGCTTTAAAACAAGGAGCACTTTACAATAGATCAAAATGGTTCAATATCTTAAGACATTAATGGACAAGGCGATGGGCTTTCACACCAACTTCTCTACCTTGGTGTTTGGAACTGGTGAGAAAAATAACTAGCAGAAAGAGTAAATGTTGGAGGAACTCAGCCAGTCTCACACTATCCACTGAAGGTAAAGAGATATACATACATATCCCCATCTCCTTTCCTTTAGTGTTTTCTTTCTTCCATTTCCCCTTTGTCTCCTTTCAGAGTCAAAATCAATTCTCACCTTTCCTCTTGTATCCAATTAACACTGTCTGTTGGTTGGACTCCTCCCCCTCCCATTCTTCTCCGTTCTCTCCCAGTCTTTATTCAGACACCTGCCTGGTTTTTGCTTAGACCAGGGGTCTCCAAAGTGGGACAGTCCAAGGGGGTCGATTTTAATTTTTGAAAATAGTGCCTATGGCAGGGGTGGCCAATCTCTCCCAAAAGCTGATCTTGGTGGCCGCCATGTATTTGGCTTCAGAGAAGGAGGCATTTGTCCATCGCCACCATGCAAACCCACCACCACCACACCCCCCCCCCCCCCACCCCGCAAGGATTCCATGCCTAGAGATTGGGGATCACTGGCTTAGACCTTGAAGGCCTCAGGCCTGAAATGAATGTAATATATCTTTACCTCCAATTAATGCTGCAAGTCCACCTGAATGTCTCCAGTATTTACTGTGTTTTTATTACAATCACAACATCTGCAGACTTCAGTGTTTCAGGAAAAGTATGTAGTGTTTAAATCATGGGTTTTAACAATAAATTTGAAAAGTACAGATTTAACATGCTGAAAAGAGAAACTCATGTTGGAAATGCATTACTCAAGGGAGAAGCTTTCTAAAGGGAAATTGATCATTATTTCAAGAAAAATTCAGTGTGAATGTAAGATCAACTGGTTTACTCGAAAAAGCTATTGCAGACCCAATGAGTCGTTTTCTCCCAGGGAAAGGTTTATTAATCAGAAATTTTCTTCATCCACAGAAGACATCCAAGAAAAAAAAAAGGAATTTCCAGCATTTCACCATTTTGACTTTAAAAAGTCTTGCAGAACAGAGTCAGATAAAATCTGCTCCCCTCTCCCCAAATCTCTCACATGTGCACACTTCTGGTCACCCAGCTGTAGGAAAGGCATAATTCAAAATGAAAAAGGTACAGAAAGGATTCATGAGAATATTGCCAGGACTGGTGGGCTTAAATTATAAAGAAAGGCTGGATAGGCCTGAGGCTTTTCCTCCACAGTTTTGGAGTCTGAGGGAGGAGGTTTATAAAATTATGAGCGGCATCAACAGTCAGTCTTTTCTCACCTGCAGTGAGCCAAAACCATTAAATAACTGGTAGAAGGATTGGAGAAATCGACATTTTCCCAGTCAGAGGGAATGGGGCAGAACCCTTCACTACATTGAAAAATTAATTAGAGAACCACAACCTGGAGGGCTGTAGATCAAGTACTGGGAGGTGCATTTGGAAGAAATAACTCCTTCAACTAGTACAATGCATTGAATGGCCTCAGTTACATCATGAAACTTGCTATGCTTTCTCACTTTAATGGAAATATGACCCCAGTCCAAAAATGGAACAAGTGGGCAACTTCAAGAACAACAAAACTCCTGCTGGAATGATGTACAAAATTATGCAGAGATTAGACATTGCATTCAGGCTGCAATTTTAATCTGGAAAATAATACATTTTCTGCTACACAAGTGGAAGAAGAATATTTTAAAAACAGACATTTGCATTTTTTATTTTGAAAAATTTGTAAATGATGCAAATAGACCAAATCTACTTCACACTAGTTAATCATGTAATTACAAATCCACAGGCAATGAAATGGAACCAAGTACAGTAAAACCTGCTATCCAGAATTCAAGCAGTCAGCAGAGAAAATAAATAAAAGTACAAAAGTTTTAAAATTGACAGTTCTAGCTGTTAGTTTACCAATGATAACAAGCAATCTCAAGCAATCAGAAAATTGACTTATCTGGCATCTAACAATCGCCACAAGTCCTGCATACCAGGGGGTTTTACTTTACTTGTTTCCACAGGTACAAGCATGAGCACATGTTATTCCATTCCCTGGCTCTTTCCCTGTGCCCCACTGACTCTCCAATTTCTAGCTGACAAGAGCAAGTTTTGGATCACCACCAAATAAAAAAATAATCAACATCCTCTTGCATCTATGCCCTTTGGTTTAAATCTCTGACCTTGAAATCAGAACCTTCCCTGATTCCTTTAAATCTCTGACCTTGAAATTGGAACCTTCCCTGATTCCTTTAAATCTATGACCTTGAAATCGGAACCTTCCCTGATTCCTTTAAATCTCTGACCTTGAAATCGGAACCTTCCCTGATTCCTTTAAATCTGACCTTGAAATCGGAACCTTCCCTGATTCCTTTAAATCTGACCTTGAAATCGGAACCTTCCCTGTTTCCTTTAAATCTCTGACCTTGACATCGGAACCTTCCCTGTTTCCTTTAAATCTCTGACCTTGACATCGGAACCTTCCCTGTTTCCTTTAAATCTCTGACCTTGACATCGGAACCTTCCCTGTTTCCTTTAAATCTCTGACCTTGACATCGGAACCTTCCCTGTTTCCTTTAAATCTCTGACCTTGACATCGGAACCTTCCCTGTTTCCTTTAAATCTCTGACCTTGACATCGGAACCTTCCCTGTTTCCTTTAAATCTCTGACCTTGACATCGGAACCTTCCCTGTTTCCTTTAAATCTCTGACCTTGACATCGGAACCTTCCCTGTTTCCTTTAAATCTCTGACCTTGACATCGGAACCTTCCCTGTTTCCTTTAAATCTCTGACCTTGACATCGGAACCTTCCCTGTTTCCTTTAAATCTCTGACCTTGACATCGGAACCTTCCCTGTTTCCTTTAAATCTCTGACCTTGACATCGGAACCTTCCCTGTTTCCTTTAAATCTCTGACCTTGACATCGGAACCTTCCCTGTTTCCTTTAAATCTCTGACCTTGACATCGGAACCTTCCCTGTTTCCTTTAAATCTCTGACCTTGACATCGGAACCTTCCCTGTTTCCTTTAAATCTCTGACCTTGAAATCGGAACCTTCCCTGATTCCTTTAAATCTCTGACCTTGAAATCGGAACCTTCCCGGATTCCTTTAAATCTCTGACCTTGAAATCGGAACCTTCCCTGTTTCCTTTAAATCTCTGACCTTGAAATCGGAACCTTCCCTGATTCCTTTAAATCTCTGACCTTGAAATCGGAACCTTCCCTGATTCCTTTAAATCTCTGACCTTGAAATCGGAACCTTCCTGGTATACAGCATCTGGACTGGCCATGATCTTATACACACCTGTTCTGTCCTCTCGCTCTTCTGCGCTTCAAGTCAGGGCACAAAAATAGACATGGCCACCATGTTGGCCATCAAGCACCCATTTGCAGTAGCTCCATTTTAATTCTCCACATTGTATACTACCCAGATTCTACCGACTCATGAACGCACTTGGGATAAGTTAGTGGCAAATTAACCTACCAACTGTACTTTTGTGGGATGTGGGAATAAACCCAAGCACCCAGCAGAAACAGAGTCACAGGGAAAACAAGCAAACTCGACAGAGACAGCAATGGAGGTCACGATTGAACCTAGGCCCCTGGATGGGGCCTCTTGCTATCCTAGGTCTCCACCCTAAACATGTCCAAAACCCCTAATCCCTTGCCATTCCAGTAAATTTCTCCCAAGTCCTCTTTAAAAATCCAGTATGATTAAAATCAACCCTAAATCAGTGGAATGCTTAAGCAGCATTGAGTCAACATTACACTGCTATAGTAGTGTTGTGTTACCTGAAAGGACATTTCCCTAACCCTAATTTTTTTCTCAATGCTATCTTCATGACTGAAAGCTACAACATTATGCATTTGCCCTTCAAAAATGTACAGATAGTTTTCCGGCAGATTGTCAATTCCTTGAAGAACCCGTCTAATTTCTGCCATATTCAAGGAAATGAGAATTGATAGTGACCTATACAGGGCTCCCCACCCAGACCTAGCAAAGTGCACCCTCAACTCTACCAAATAGTCCCTCCTGCATTTGAACAACAAATTAGTCATTTCCAGACTTTGTAGAACCACAAGGTACATTGGGTGCAGAGTCACCACAAACACTTGCAAGAAAACACCACATGGAAAGCAAAATTGGAGCCCTAATCCAAAACAAAAGCAAAAGAAAATCAGTCATATTTGTTGCTGAGTTCTACAGTCCCATATCCCACAATGAAATCGATGCAGGTTATTGAGCATCAATTACAAGACGACAGGCCGCCAGATGCTACTTACCCTTCTGTTAACACATTTTCAATGGAATTAGGATTTGTAACTTTGTTGGCATTTATTATCTTGTATGTGGGCCAGGAGTCTATTGACACTGGGGTACTTTTGGGTTCCCTGGGGGGGGGGGGGGAGGAAAAAAAAACAATACTAGTTAAAGAATAGAATCTTTGAAAATGGGGGTGTCGTTCAGCGAAGAATCCCAGATGTGATTTAACAGCTTAACTAGATTCAGCAACAGTACAGCTTTATGCTGAAGACTAGTTGTGGCTGTTTAAATATCAAAGGACAGAGGGCCAATTTCTGTCTCCATTGGTCCAGCCTCTTCCAGTTCAATTGTTTAATTCCCAGCTTCAGAAATGGTTACTAGTGCCTAGCCCACAATATGGTGCCAAGGCTTGTCCCTGGGGATGAAAGAGGGAAACTGCTTGGCAATTTCATTTGTACACAAACTTTGGACTGCAAGGCCAGAAGTGTTATTTGTTTCCCTACAATGTGCTGGACACTACCTGCCTGTGTGTTCAAGCTGCCCACCAGTATTCCCAATGCAGTCCATGGATCACTATTTCACCAATGGCCTGACTTTGTAGTGCTCAACAGGGCCTTATTCTACTCTGACCTTTCAAAACATCTTTGAACCAGTTGTCATTCAGCAACTGATTTTACCTTTTATACCATTTTTTCATTATATTTAAATTGACAATTTAAGATTTAAGTTTAGTTCTGCATTAAATTAAATTGTCATTTAATTCTTTCAGATATGAAGGTGGAAATTAACTCCAATTTCCAAACTTAATCTTTCACACCATTTTAGCAAAAACTGCTTCCCTTCAATACTCCAATAATCATCAACATCTTGGAAACTTTGTTCAAATCACTTACATGGGTTATAACCCTTGTTCTATAGGTTTTTCTTATAATTAAACCCAGAAGGTTTAATGATAAATTGGATCTACACTCTCTTCAAGGCCAAAGCAGTTCCCAGAAGTATTCTATCCAGGCTTTGTGTAGCTGCAGCATCACTTGGTACTCCACTTCTCTCGGAGAAACCACTTGTGTTCTTTGACCATCATTTAGCATCTGTCAATTGTATTTTTATGATCTCATACACAAACCCCAAGTCTCGTTGCACCTCCATTATCTTTCTAAAAGCATGCTACTCTATTGAGAAGGCAGAGGAAATCAGTTCACGAGAATACCTGAAGGGTCTTTGATTAAAAAAATGTTAATACTCTCTTCCCACAGATGCAGCCTGACCCACTAAGTGGGTCAATTTTCATAGCTTAACATCTCATCCAAA
Source organism: Narcine bancroftii (assembly GCF_036971445.1). Taxonomy (NCBI): domain Eukaryota; kingdom Metazoa; phylum Chordata; class Chondrichthyes; order Torpediniformes; family Narcinidae; genus Narcine; species Narcine bancroftii. The sequence goes on along the minus strand of NC_091476.1, from coordinate 108,411,282 downwards.
AAAGATTGGAATGAAAACTTTATTGTGAAGTTGTCTCAGTACCTTGTGTAGGCTAGCTGGTTGCATGCTACTTGTGCAAGATTAGATTGCCAATTATCATAACACACACTTTTCCATTTTTGGGTTTCCGAATCTTTCACTTGCAGAATAGACTTGCTTCCATAAATCCGCACTACAGAGAACAAAAGCACCATACATTAGGTCATTCACCATGGCTGATCACTGACAATAGCATACAGAAGGCCATTGTTTGCCTACCTGGAAATTCTCTTTGGAAGGTGACATTTAACACACAGCCAGCCTCATCTTCACCTTTTGAACAGTCTATGACCCCATTGCATTGCAAATCAAGAGGAATGAGCTTAAACGTGTTGGGACAGAAGAAATAGAATGTGTCTATGGCGTACTTCACTGCAAAGGCAAAAGATTATGGTTAGAAATCAACATAAGCCTAGCTTTATTGTCACATATACCACGATGCAATCATAAAAGTTTGTTTTGCAAGTAGTCAAATTCATCTTCATCTACACTGAAGGGTAGAATTACAGAGTTCAGTTGAGATTCCACCAAGGTAATCTAATTTTACTATTGAGGTTCAATCAAAAGTCAGATAACAGCAGGAAAGAAACTTTCTTGAATTTGGTGGTACATGATCTCCCATTCGTGAATCCTTCCTGATGTGGGGGGGGGTGGGGTGGGTAGAAGATTAAGGGGTGCATCTGGGTTGGAAGTGGTCTTAACTCTAGGTTGTGTGGTGTCACTGGTTAGATGGCTCCAAAATACATGCTGAGGCAATGTTTCCCTAAATACAACTAAAGATCCAATAACAAGCAGTGATTCCTCATTGTGATATCACAGCATCCCATAAAGAGAAAGCACCAGAATCCTAGTCATTACCTGCCATCTTTACTTCAATTATTCTCAGAAGCCCAACTCTATCTCTGGCTCTGAGCAAAAAGAAATGAGGCTGAAAGAACCAGTGTAAGAAGCATATAGGGAAAAAGATAGTCCATGTTTCTAGTTGGGACACTTTATCAAGACTCAAAGGATCTTGACAAAATGTTGACTGACCATTTGTCTCTATGGATGCTGCCTGACCAAGTTCCTCCAGCCTCGTTGCTTGTTCAACTTTACACCATCTGCAGTTGTGCATCACCATCTCTGGCTTTGTTAGACTGGGAAGGTTAACCAAAATTCCTACATTCCAAAACTGGTTTTTCAACTCTCACTGGAACAAGCAGGCTGTGGAGCCAAGTTCAGCTCCAACAAAAATCTATACGTTCACTGACACCATCTCACAACAGGAAATGGTGAGCCAGAATATAGGATGGAGATTGAGAATACGTTTCTGGTCCCAGAACAATCTTGCTCTCACCATCAGCAAGAGCAAGGAATTGCAAACTTTAGAGAAGGAGGTGGACCTGTCTTCATTGATGGGACAGCAGAAGAGAGGGTTAATAACACCAGACTCCTAGCATCCACTTATTGAAGGATGCCTCTTGTCACCAGCAAGAAGCAAATGTGAAAAAGGCAAATCGATGCCTCTACTTTCTAAGGAGATTCTACAAGACATTAAAATTTTAGACCTGTACACTGATTGGTTGCATCATGGCCTAGTTTGGTAGCTCCAGTGCCGAGGAACACAGCAGAGCAGGGCAAACAGCCCTCCCTCAATTGAAGACATCCATGTAAAGTACTGCCTCAAGGGAAAAATCAAAAGACTTCCATCATCCTAATTGTGGTGTCTTCTTCCTGCTTCAGCTTGAAGTCTGGCACTTCTAGGTTCAAGAATATTTTCTTTCTAACAACTGTCAGGCTCTCAAAGCTCCCCACAAATCTCACCATTGCACTACTTCAAGGCAAAAAAACCAACATTTTTATTAACACTGCAATCATTTGAAATTATTCCTTTTCTTGTCTTTTAAATTCTATGTGCTGTGTGTTCCATGTACCTGGGAAGGTGCAGAAAGACTTTCATTGCATCTGTACCCTGCACTTTTGTACATGACAATAAACTTGAATTTTATTTGTTCAAGTGAAGGGAACAGATCAACCAGGCATCAGGAACAAAACTAATTATAACCACTACCCATCACCAGGGGGTTTTTCAAAAATCATCCAGATTGGGGTAAACTTTAACATTTCCAGATTCAAATAAAAAACATTCAATCTTTCATTTAAACCAGCCATATGCAACAGGTGCCCCAAGGCCTCCCAGGGGGCCACAGCACATTTAAATAAAAGCCTTGCTTTCTTTTCACCTCATGTAATACAAATATTTTAGTTTTTTTCCCTGTAGCCAGTAGGAGGGAAATATGGAAGAAACCAAAACTTGACCCTTTCACAGGAAAGGGAGCCCATAAACTTTGAGCAGTCCTGGGGGGCATAGCCAAAAAAGTTTGAGAATGGCTGCTTTAAGCAATCAGATCAGATTCCTGGGGCAAATGCTGAGTGTGAGATGACCAACAATAAAGTAGAGGAGTTCATTCCTGGGATGGGACAGGACATAGCACGGGTAGGAACATTCTTAGGTTAGACCATTCAAACTGCAAGGCAATAACCTTACACAAAGGGCAGGGAAATTACTAAATTCCACCTCCACAAAAGCTTGAGGCAGGGAATAAATTACATCCTCCAAGTAACTAAGTAAATATTTTTAAAGATGAATGTTTATGCTCCAAGGTGAGCGAATGTTGTTCAGCAAGGACCCAATTTAAAACTTCCCAATTTTTCTATTTCAGACTTTAAAGAATTGTTTATTTTTATCATTTTCCAACTCCAATCATCATGGTTTTTTTTTTATATAACCCACTCAGAATCATGCCCCTTTCCAACTTTACATCAACTTGCCATGCCAACCCCTTTTTCAGTCTAGGGAAATGTTGTAGGTTTGCAACCCACTCAATGAGCTGCAGGGAAGGGCGTATCTCACGTCATCAGACTGTGGAGGGTCCGATTTATTCGTGAGGAATGAAAGGAAGCAATGCTGGACAGCAAGCCAGAATTGTCAACAAAAGACAGAGGAGGAACTTTACAGAACTATTTTGTGAAAACAAGGAAATCAGCTTACCAAAATAAGCCCCAATGGCAACAATCGCTACAACAGTGAGTACTGTGAGCACAATTAGGATTATTTTCTTCCGGTTGTTAATTGCACACTTAAATGGATTCCTGACTTCTAGAGAAATGAAAACTTGTTAGTGCAAGTGCATAGAATTCAATTTGATTCCCCATTCACCCCCAAACCTACAAACACATTGAATTGGGGTTGAAGCCAGCTCTGGATTAATTTCATGTGGGCTCTTCTCAAAACTTAAATTTAACATCCAACTTGTGTCATGCAAGGCCTGAGGCTTGGTGAGAAATAGCCCAAAAGAAATTGAGCCACATTTGTCTTTCCACCCCCACTGTTCCCAAAGACAAGTGGCAAGGCTGGGAGGACAAGGGAGAATGCATGTCCTGAGCTTTCCCCCAGAAACAGGCCCACAAGTACCCAAACATCCAACGTTCAGATGTCTATCTAGCATCTCATGTCATTCTCTCATCTCAGTAAGTTCTATAGCCGTTGGATGTAGTTAATGTTGCATTGTTGAAAACAGATGCCAGTTTTGTTTAAATGTATACAAAAGGCAATACAAATAACGTTCAGATTATCTGTTTCAGTAGAAACATTTTTTTTTAAATGTCCTTCTAAGGGGAAAGCTCTTCAGTTTAATATCACTGAAATAATAATCTGATTTTGTATTTTAGTCTAAAGAGATTTTTTATCAGAGGAGAAAGAGCTTACCAAAGGTTGTGGACTTTGGCAGGTTTTTGTTTAAATAAACATTTTATGACCCAGGCAGCTTTCTTGTTCTTGGAACAATTATAGAGAAAGGAAAACACTTTGGGAATATCAGATCTGGGAATGAACCAAATTGCTGGAAGTAGAATATCCACAAAGCCGCATTTTACCATATCAAGCAAGTCACAGATGCGGTCTATTAAAAGTGTGAATTTATTATCAATTTCTACTTATCAGCTCTCCGAATATTCTCTTCCCCATGTCTAACCACATACAGACTTCAGTCCACAGATTTAGTCCAGCAGTTTGTTTCGATAGTATATTGCTCAGAGCCATATATTGATTTACAAATCACTAAAAGGTTAAAGGTTTACAGTATCTTGAAACACAGGAGGCTTAAAGATCATGAGAAAGTAAGTCCAGAGGAATGAATTGGAAAAAGGGTGTTAAATGTACAAAATCCTGCAACAACATGCATGTGCACCATTACAAAAAAGAGCAATAGAAGGCAGTGCCGAGATGACAAAGCTTTAGAGGTCATAAATATAGAGAAAGAATGGCCCCCTTAGGCAAGATTATGATGGGAGTAGTGGTCTTAACGAATAATGTATTCCATAGGGAATTTAGGAAAAACTCCTGTCTCAGAGTGGCAATTAAGTGCTGACTGGCAGTGCAGTCATGAGAAGGGACTTGGATTCTATACCATTGCTGGGAAATCAGGTGCTAGGATTGGCCACCTATCCACCTAGTACTCAGACGAGAATCCAACATCATGGATCAGGTATCCGAAGATTATCCACAGGCTTAACGTCTACACTGAGCAGCACAACTGCTAGATAGGGATGGTGAGTGAGTGGGGGATTGGAGCCCTGAAGAATTGTTTTCCAGCAATTGGGGTGGCCTCACTCTGGTAGAGAACAGGCAGCCAGCATCTGAAGAGTGGGGGTGGGGGGAAGCCAGAGTGAGGGAGGTGAATTAGAGAGGCCGAGGACACTAAAGAGAAAGAATGGGGAGATTGAGGAAAGCAGTCCAAGGAAAAACATTTATTTAATAGCTTCTCAGGTCCAGAGAATTTTTGGAAAAACCAATATCAACAATTGTATTTGGATTGATTAATTAATTAATGGTGCCACTGTCAGAGCTGCTGTAGCAACAGCACTGCCACGGACCCATGGGGAGCAGAGATACAGCGCTCCTGCACTGTCCAGCCACCCAATTGACTGCTCTCTGCTCTGACTGGCCCATTGAGGGAGCTGACTGGGGTCTATAATTGAAGTATCACAACCGCAGGTCCGCACCCAAGATGGCAGCGCCTGTCAGCAGCAGCCATGAGGGGGCTGCAGACTCCAGGGAAGCAGAGGCCTGGAGCAGGGCACCCCACCATCTGAGGGGGAGAAGCGGCCAGCAGGGTCAGTGACCACAGCGGCTGAGGGACCAGTGCATGCAGCAGGCGACTTGAAGTGAATTACCAGTGAAAGCTATGGGCTGCTGTCGGGAGATACGCACAAGGCTATGGACTGCTGGAGGTGTGCCATATATCAGAACCAGGATGCAAGGAGGTGCTGAGTCCTTGACCATGCCAGAGATTTGGATCTGGAGTTCAGGTTGCCAATTGTTGGGACTGGACTCTGTGGCTGCTGGATCGCTTGAGGTGAATCTATGGACTCGGTGACTCGGGATGGAGGAGGGAAAAAAGATACTTTTTTTGCTTCTCTCTGACTAAGTACTACAAGAGGCACTTAGGCAATTATTGCCGGTGGCAAATCTGTCTGCCTTGCAGCAGGCAAAAAGGAATTTCATGTAAAACACTGTTTTATTACTATGACATTAAGTTGAATCTTGTTTCTCTAGAAGGTGATGGAAATGAGGAAAGGGATTGGGGTTGTGGGGAAGAAGGATCAGTGTGAAGAATGTGGGCATGATTGTGATCTGTGTCCCTGCATTTGTTTGGTTAGAATTTGTGTAAGTGCAGGCATCGAACATGTCTCCCGTCATCGTGAGCTTCGTTGTCATTGGATCAAGATGTCACTGTCAAGCCTGAGGGAGCAACAGCCATCTCAAAAAAAGTACTGTGCTTATGTATCTCTTCAGGACTGGAGTGGAAGGAAGTCATCCTCAATCCTGAGGAACTGCCTGGGAGTGAGAAGATGGATGCATTTAAGAGGTGCCAAAGCCATGGGGTGGTAGGGTGGATAAAGTCAAATGAACGGTCACCATGAGGTGCACGATGAACTGAATTAGTGATGCAAATTCTAGGCAAAACAGAACAAGTCTACTTGTCCACAACTCAACTCTCAGCCTTTACACTGCTCACCACTCCAAACCTTTGTGGCACATGATCCATTAGATGCATATGATGATCAAATATTCCATTCTATTTAGCCCATTCCATTTCTCACCATACGAATACCTGGGTTTGTTTTAAATAAAAGACTTCATCAAGTTTTACCTCTTTTCTATAGTAAAGAAAGTAACCATGGCTGAAGAAATTCAGATAAAGTGGAATTTTGTCCACAATCCCAATATGCAAGCACTAACAAGCATCGTAGTAATTTGTCCAACCTGGGTTCATTGGAATGGTTACACCTAATGGATGGGGATCCACAAATGCATTTGTCTCCCCCTTCGTCGCACGTTCCCGTACCTGGAAAAAAAATTGAGGTGTGATGATCAGATATCTTCCCTTGTGAGGAACTGAGACAGGCAGGCACTAAAATTCAACTCAACGTGGAGTCAATTTTGCACTTAAGGGTTCAGTGTGAATCAACTGTGCAAAAACCTACCTTCAGGTTTTGATCCCTGTTTGGAAGCACAAATCAACTTCAGCTAGGAAATTCTGTGACTAGCTTGTATTAGGTTGGTATGTTTGAACTGTGGTTTTTTCCCTCTAATCCAGGAGCTGTATGGGGATGG